>NW_015176488.1:81503-85537 GCF_001447785.1 Gekko japonicus | reverse complement strand
GTAAAGGTGCCACTGGATTGTTCTGGATTGTTAGCTATGGGGGGGGGGAGCGGGCAGATCTGCCCTCACAGAGGAGGGAGAGTTTGTACCTGAAGGCGGGTCGGAGGGGGGCTCTGCAACTTACCTGGCTGCTTCTTGCTCCTCTTGACCCAACTGAGGGCTGCTGGGAGCAGGGGGCGGGGCTTGCTGCACTTGCCCGCCCCCCTGGGCTTCTTACTGCCGGAGCTCCGCTCCTGTGTGCTCCCGCAGGAAATGACCCCTGTCTCCATATCACAAGACCGTTTTTCTTAAAATGCCCCCCCCCCGCAAGACGCATGCACCCGAAGCCACTTCAGCACACAGAACTTGGAGACCACAGTGCTGCGACGGACAAACCAGCAGGGTTTCCATTTACCTGCACAGAGGAAGCCAGTGTTTGCTGCAGCCCCCCCCCCCTGTGCATCAGCACAAAAGGCTGCTGCCAGCACAATGCAACAAAACCACACGGCCCATCCTGAATGACAAACCGAAGGTGGACGAAGTTGAAGGACTCCTCAGAGCAGGAAGTGGGCAGAGAGGACCAGGGGCCAGGCTTCCAACTCTGCGAGGAGGAGGAGGAGGAACAACAAAACCCCTTTTTGTGTAAATGGATGGAAGAACAAGGTAATACGGAGGTCATAAGAGTCCCCCCCCACACACACACACTTTGGCAGACAATAAATGAAACGGCAGAAGCTGCGTTCATGCAGAAGGGGGAAACAAGAGGGAATGCAGTGGCCACATCTGATTAGCAATGAGTCTGTGTTCAGAATGCAGTAGGCACTTAAGAGAAGAGGAAAAAAGCTCTCTCTCTCTCTCTGCCCCCCCCCCATGCTCCAGAAGCATACAGAGGGAAAGCGATATAAAGCAACAGCTCTCACAAGAAGAAACCCCCAATTAGGGATGTTAACAATTTTTCTTGCAGCACTCAAACCTTACCTTAAAACAAGACACTTAACATTTCATTACGTAACGGCCATAAGTTGTAACCATGTGTGCTTGTAACTGCATTGTTTGTACTGTGCTGCTGCTATGTCTGTCAAATGTCTGTACATCTGTGCATTTGGGATAAGGGTTGCTGTGTGTGTTTGACTGGACTGTTCTGCATCTCATGCCTCTGCATGAGCAAGGTTTGAACTGCCTAGACTACAGAACACGTGCCTCCCTGCATATTCCCAGCGTGCCTCTGGACAAAGAAGACAAACGCCATTATTGCTCACATCCTTTATTGCCTCTGGAGCAGGCACATCTCTGCAAGTCAAAGGTTGCCAATGGAGACAACGGTTTCACACCTGGCCACATGGCTCCTTTTGAAGTTAGGGTAGAGCATTTGAATATTGCCCCCTTCCCCTCAATTAGGACGTCACAAACCCTGAACCTATAGCATAGAGAAGGGGACGGTCTTCTAGGGGTTTATTGGTCTTAAGCCAAACCCAAAAACAAGCTTTTAAAAAGAGAAACACAGCCTTTGTTTCTCCGGTTAACCCACCCCTCCCCTACCTTGCAACTTAAGTGCTGCAGGTGATTCTTACTGCGTTCACGGGAGTTGCGACCCGAGAACCCACACGTGGCTTGGCCGGACCAGTCCGTGTGTTTTTAGAGTCTACCCGCTGATACTTAGGCTGCCCCTTCCTTCTACGAGGAGATTTCTTCTCAGCTTGGACCTCAGATAAGTATAAGCGATATCCTGCTGTGTTATCCCCCTTGTCTGTTGAATTTGTTATTTTTCCATGCTGATTGCTTTCTATATACTATTGTAACTAAGGAACTTGTATGAATCTGCGTGTGCATCTGTTTTTCGTATGCTTGAAAACTGCTTAGTAAAAGGCAACATTTATTCATTAAACCTAGCGTGTTGTCTCACTTCTTGGGAAATAGGAGCGTTCGTTGGCCAATCCGCCCTCTGGATACACGGGAAAATTACTCACGCCACGCCCACTGTCGTACATAAGTCTGAGTTGGGCATTTGGAACCGTCCTTAGAGGAGTTCCGGTATCAAAGTTCCCTGGCTTTTGAACAGTGGCTTCCTCTAAAAAGTGTGCATGTGGGCACAAATTAGCCCCCCACAAGGATGTGACATGAGTAGGTGTATACATACACACACCCATGCACACACCGGTATCTATGTTCTTGCCTTCCACATTATTTTGGAATGCAAGATGCCACATTAGTTTTTGTCGAATTCACTGGTGGGGAAGACTCCTGCTGACACGCCAACCACCCAGTTTTCACAGCTAAACACCTTGCCCGCTCTTTCCGTGGCATTTGCGCCACAGGAGGCCCTCTCTGACACACAACTGAAGTGGCATGCTGCCTTCTTTCCTGTGGAGCAATCCGAGAAGGGACGGAGCGACTGCACCTTCCGAGCAATTCTTCCGGTTCTGCGTTTCGCACTTCAGGCCAATTTAAGCACGAGAGGACACATGAAAACTGCCCCTCCCTTTTACTTGTGCATAGAGTCTGTAGACCTCATCAAGCATAGAGAGCCTCAAAAATAAGGGCACGATACCAAAGAGACAGGGGAGAGGACGCCTGGCGGGTTGCAGAGAGGTGTGAGAAAGAAGGAAGAACGAATGAACAAACAGACAAACAAACACAACGTTAAAGGCAGCCGTTCCCTCAGTCAAGGGGAGGCGATCATGCAGCGCAGGTCCAGATGATTCCTAAAATGGGGATTAGATTGATCCACGGAGGAGGGTAAGCCCAGCAGTGGCTACGAGCCGCGGTGTAGGGTTCCCATTCCCCAGGTGTGAGGGGGTGTCATGTATTGAGCCTAAGCCTTTCCTCTAGATGTACCTAGAACGGGCAGAGCTTGCTCCTCTAGAGCAATAGCTCGCCTGGATCCAGGAACGAACCAATCGATGAGCGGGGTAATGTAAATAGCCTCTCACGGGGCGTGGGGTGTGTGTGTGTCGGGTGTGGCGTTTTGCAAGCTTTATAAGCAGGGCTCCAGCCCTGCTCGCTTCGTCTTGCAGTCTGCTGAAATCACTGAATAAACCTGATCACCGCCGTGTGTCTAGAACCCAGCGTTTCATAGGGGGGAGGACCTCTCGCTTCCGCTGGCTCCTCCCCGCTGGTGGCCAGATGGTCGGCAGGAGGAAATCCCCCCCGGACCCCCCAAACAGCGATGTCCTGCGTGATGCGCTGATGCCACCCAGAAGTGACGTGGGAGCGTTGGGAAAGCCCACCTTGCAGGGTTCTGCACAGTCTGCAGAGGGCCAGGAGACAGCGGGAGTCGTCCCCCCCCCATTTCCTCTGGCGAACCGGTTCCACCAGGCGGGGGGGGCCACAAGGGGGAGAGCAGTCCTTGGGGCTAAACCGGAGGAGGGGGAGGGGTGCCTTTCTCCGCTCTCCCCCCCCCCGCAGAGAAGCAGATGCTTGACTTCCAAGGGCGGAAGGACGGGGGTCGGCCATCTGTGTGCAAATGGCGGCATTCAGCCGCACTCACGTACCCCCCCTCCCTCCCTCAAAGGCAGCAGCAGTGTTCCGGTCAACTGGTTTTTGCATTAGATGAACACGCAACAGGAGCTGCCCAAAATCCGAAGGCGACACGACAGCACGTCCCCCTCCCAGTTCGATGCTTTAAATCCCATTTGCTATGGCCTCCACAGAATTCAGCTGAACCAAATGCCGACCACATCACTTAATTGGATACTCTGTCTGGGCGATAAACTTCACCAAAGAAGACATCTGCGTCCCCCTCCTGAGGAGGCACTTTCTCATGCAACCGTAAATATATCACTGATCCACCAGTAAGGTTTGAAACCATCCGGCTCCAGTCCAAGCCATGCTGTGGGGCGTATCTCATCACCCCCCCCACACACACTATCTTAACACTTTGGGGTTATAAAAGCAGCCTGGAGAACCACGGGGCTTCGTTCCAGCTGTCGGGTTCCGTCCCAGGACTGGTCTCCAGGAACTGGATCCAAACCCGTCTGGGAGCCCAGAGTGGGCACGTGGGCATGACTCCGCATCGCCCTGCCATCCGGCACAGGTGCCCCCGGAGACCACCCTCC
>NW_015176488.1:67263-81461 GCF_001447785.1 Gekko japonicus | reverse complement strand
AGCAACGGATTTTATCTGCACGATCACACAGTCAACATCTGCCTCCCATCCCCAGCTGTTGGTTTCCGGCTCAAACTCGCTTTAACTCGGAGTATTTTGTTACCAGGTCCCAAAGTGATGTTTTCTCAGCTCTCCCGTTTAAAGCCGCATTTCCCCCCCTGTGTGATTGCTCCTCCGGTGTTGAGCCACTCCCGGTGGTTTAAACCCCCTCCCCGCTCGAAAGCTGCCCGAGGCGTCCGCTTTTTGCCTGCCATTTTTTGAGCGTTGGCGGTGCACGCATAGGTGGAGCTCTGCTACTGTGTTTAGAAAACTGACATTTAAACGGTCACTTGTTTTAGAGTTTAGATGAGTTCAGGATCTCACAGAGGCCATTTTGGGGTCAAACGTTTAAAGGAAAGTCTTTTGTTGGAGGGGCTGGATTGATTCACCCTGGTGGTTCTGCGCATGCACCATGGTAGTTTGGCCCCCCCATTCTATGGATGAGCGCCTATGCGCATGTGCGAACAGAAAACAAACCCGCCGACACACGCTCCCGCGTGTCGGTAGTGTAGACGCCAGGGAGCGACGTGACTGCGCGGTGAGGTGGGATAAGGGAGGTAAGTGTGATCGCGATTATCCAGATCAAATATAATCCGGTTAGAACCGGAGCAGTTTAACCCACTCTCAGCATGCCATCTGACCGCACCCAGTGTGTGTGTGTTTTCCAACTCTGCATTCAATTTGCTAATTCCAAGTTCCATTCTTTTTAATAAACCTTTCACTCTGGACCCCAGACATTGTGTGGGAAAGACCCTCAGCCAGCGTGGGGTAGTGGTTAAGAGTGGCGGACTCTGATCTGGAGAACTCGGAGGTTCGATTCCCCCCCCACTCCTCCTCCTCCATATGAAGCCCGCAGGGTGACCCTGGGTCAGTCACCATTCTCTCAGAACTCTTTCAGCCCCACCTGCCTCACAAGGTGTCTGTGGTGGAGAGACAGATTCAGGTGGGTCGCTGTGTTGGTCTGAAGCAGCAGAACCAAGTTTGAGTCCAGTGGGGGCACCTTTGAGACTGGCGGAGTTTAATTCTCGGTATAAACTTCTGTGTGGCTGCGCACACACCTTCAGATACCAGTTGTGGGGAAAGGAAGGGAAGGCGACCTTAAGCCGCTTTGAGACTCCATAAGCTAGAGAAAAGTGGGGTGTAAAAACCTCATCTCCTTCTGCTCTTCTTCCTCCTACTGCGACAGAATGTCCAGGTGAAAACACGCAGCTCACAGCCGTGGAAGGCCAGACTGACCCGTATCCTTCTCCCTCCATCCTGAGTCCGGATGCAAAACAGGACTGTGCCTGGCACCTCTCAGCCTTTCCAATAAGGGCAGGGAGGAAGAGCCACGGATCTCCCAGCCCCTGGTCTGCTTTGGCCCTGAATACGCCTGAAGTCTCTCACTCAGGCCAGCTATTCTTGTCGGTCACGCCTTACAATAGCGCATTGTTAATGACGAGTGTTCCTTACATGGAGTGAAAGGAACTCTAGAAGCTGCCCAACAGGATGTAGTTGAGAAGGTGCTGGAGGCTTCAGGTTTCCTCCTTGCGTAACATTCGATTCATCCATAAATGCACAAGCAGAGCACCGTCCAGGATAATGGGCACTCCCACAGCAGGCGGCACCCTGAAGTCTCTGGCTGATGACGGCCAGAAGTCCTCACCTGCACTGACCCCCTCTTTGACTTTCTCGCCCACAACAATTCAAGGCGCACGGAGGCTCTTTTGTCAGACCCCTGAGCTCCTCTCTCACTCAGGCCAGCTATTCTTGTCGGTCACGCCTTACAATAGCGCATTGTTAATGACGAGTGTTCCTTACATGGAGTGAAAGGAACTCTAGAAGCTGCCCCTCAACAGCAGCAACAACAGCCTCCTTCACCATTTAAGAACATAAGAACATAAGAGACGCCAATGTTGGATCAGGCCAAAGGCCCATCCAGTCCAACACTCTGTGTCACACAGTGGCCAGAAATACCAGTGCCATCAGGAGGTCCAGCAGTGGGGCCAGGACATTAGAAGCCCTCCCACTGTTGACCCCCCCCAAGCACCAAGAAGACAGAGCATCACTTGCCCCAGAGCCCCTAGCTATACCTTGTGGCTAATAGCCACTGATGGACCTCTGCTCCATATGCTTATCTAATTCCCTTTTGAAGCCGTCCATGCTTGTAGCACCCACCACTTCCTGTGGCAGTGAATTCCATGTGTTAATCACTCTTTGGGTGAAGAAGTACTTCCTTTTATCCGTTCTAACCCGACCGCTCTGCAGTTTCATGGAGTGCCCACGAGTTCTTGTATTGTGAGAAAGGGAGAAAAGTACCTCTTTCTTTACCTGCTCTTTCCCATGCATAATCTTATAAACCTCGATCATGTCACCCCTCAGTCGTCTTTTCTCCAAGCTAAAGAGCCCTAAGCGCTTTAACCTTTCCTCATAGGGAAAGTGTTCCAACCCTATTATCATTCGAGTTGCCCTTTTCTGCACTTTTTCCAAAGCTATAATATCCTTTTTAAGGTGTGGTGCCCAGAACTGCACACAGTATTCCAAATGAGGTCTCACCATTGATTTATATAGGGGCATTATTATATTGGCTGATCTGTTTTCAATACCCTTCCTAATAATCCCCAGCATAGCATTGGCCTTCTTTATTGCAGTCACACACTGTCTCGACATTTTCAGTGAGTTATCCACTACAACTCCAAGATCTCTCTCTTGATCAGTCTCTGCCAGTTCAGACCCCATCAATGTGTATTTATATTTAGGATTTTTGGCTCCAATGTGCATCACCTTGCACTTGGCCACATTGAACCCCATTTGCCATGTTGACGCCCACTCGCCCATCCTTGACAGATCCCCTTGGAGTGCCTCACAATCCTCACTGGTTTTCACCACCCTGAACAACTTTGTATCATCCGCAAATTTAGCCACTTCACTGCTTACTCCCATCTCCAAATCATTAATGAACAAGTTAAAAAGCAGTGGACCAAGTACTGATCCCTGCGGTACCCCACAGCAGGCGGCACCCTGAAGTCTCCGGCTGATGACAGCTAGAAGTCCTCACCTGGACTGACCCCCTCTTTGACTTTCTTGCCCACAACAATTCAAGGGGCACCGAGGCTCTTTTGTCAGACCCCTGAGTTCCAACAGGTGAACATTTAGGCAACACAATGGGAGCAGCACAAATCACACACGCCAGACGTCCCTCTTGAGTGACAGCAGCAGCCTCTGCCAAAGGCTACAGATCCTGCATGTGACACATAATTTATGCATTGCAAATCATAAACTTTCTGCACGGGAATTCCCTGATTGTGACCTTCAACATTTCCCAGAGCTCAATAATACTACGACCAAAATCTAGGAATTTAAAGGCAAGGCAAATATAAGGGCCCATTTAACACACACACGAGTAAAGGGAAAAGCTGGCTAGCCAGGGGGGTGGAGGAGGAATCGGTACAGTACAGATAACAGAAGTCCTGTTGGCAATGTTTTGTCCCTCAGCACTGCTGTGCCCTGTTTCTTCACCAACGGGTGGTGCTTTGCAAAAACACGGCTTGGAAGGGAATCTGGCCAACCTTCTTCTTTGGGAAACGGGCACTTCTCAGGCACACACACACACACACCTTCCCGCCGTTCTTCCGAAGAGGATTATTTCAACACTCAGGAGAAAAGTTCCCAGGAAACCCCCTTTCCCCCCATGAGCTGGACGGGGGCGAGGCGAAGGGCAGAGAGGCCGGCAGCCCTGCGGCAGAGTCAGCCTCTTGTCTGCAGCACAGCGCAACCGCGCCCTCTCAGGCACCCGTTCTTCTCTCTCCTCAGGGAAGAGCGACTTCTTCGCCTTGCTCCGTGTGGTCGGTCCTGCTGTGTCCGGAACTACTGGGTACAGCTGGGACACGTCTATGCAGCCCGGGAACCCGGCAGGAAGTCAAGAGAGGCAAAGGATGGGGAGAAGGCTTCTTAGGTGGTCAGCCCCGGACGGGTTTGGTCACATGACTGAATGTGATCCCACCCAAGGCCCCTCCTCTGCACTGTCTAGCCAATCAGACTTGGTGACGTGGTGAGGGCAGATGAGGCCCTTCTGCAGTGCTCCCTGACTGGCTTTGCCCTCTGGGTCGTTCTCACTGCCTGCCAGCAGGGCAGAGCAGTTCTTTTGCTCCGGTCCAGCTGTGGGCACAGGTGTTTATGCAGGACCAGCTGTTGCAGAAGGAGGAAGGTGGGTCTGGGATAATTCAGGGAAGACCTAGGGGACATTTTCTCTTTCAGAATGAGCTGAAGCTGCGCCCACTGGGAACAATGAACAGAACAAGGTTTTTTTTCAAAAGGAAGCATTGGTCTCGAGCCTGCCAACCTCCAGGTGGGGCCTGGAGATCTCCTGGAATAGCAACTGGTCTCCAAACAACAGACCCCTGGGAGAGCACGGCAGCTTCACCACGGGGCAAAACCTGTGTGATGCGTGCCATAGATTCTAGGCAGAACCCTCCCTCCCTCCCTCCACAGGTACCACCCCCCAAATCAAAAACCAGATTTCTCAGGTGGAGTTGGCTAAAAATCAGAGATGTGATAGCAACAAAAAGCTGGAAAAATTGGGAGGGGGTGTTTTGTATTTTTCCAAGTCCTTCTATTCAATTTTTCCAATGGAGGAGGAGGAGGAAGAAGAAGAACCACTACCAAAAGAAGTCTCAGAGCGGCTTATAATCTGTGAGCCCCCCTGAGTCTGCCTTGGCAGGGAGGGCGGGATATGAATTGAATGAATGAATAAATACATTACAATCTCCTTTCCCTTCCCCTCCTCACAATAGGTAGGTGGGGCTGAGAGAGCTCTTGACAGAAACTGCTCTCTTTCAAGAACAGCTCTGACGGAACTTGTGAATGACCCAAGGTCACCCAGCTGGCTGCAGGTGGAGGAGTGGGGAATCAAACCCGATCCTCCCAGATTAGAGTCCGCGCTCCTGACCACCACACCACACTGGCTCTCGGATTCCACAGAAAATCACTGTAGCTGCAGAAATGTGTCTTTTAATGTGCAGCAGCAGGAAAGAGTCACGTAGAACATGTCTCCATCACCCTGCCGCTTATTGGCTGCTTCTTTTCCAAGGGCTGGAGAAACATCCTCTTCCCCCCCTCTTGCTTCCCATTAATTTTGCTGCATCAAGTTTAAATACAGATTATTTCTACAGCGCAGCAATTAACAGATAGCCTAAAGACCTCTTATTTCAAACTAGCTAATATGTCAAGGAAGTTTAAATAACCGTCATAGAAAACACTAAAAAATGTTAACTTCTTTTAATCCTGTTTGGGGTATAAACTAGAAATGCCACTATATAATTCTAACAGGTAATTTGTGTTTCTGTCGCCATTGTCTGCATGATTTTCCTGAAGCTTATTTGCTCCCTCTAAGCAGTGGAGTCCTGTGAACAAAATTTCTACTTTGTGAACTGTCCTGACATTAAAGTTGTGAGCGGGCGATTTGGCTGCTGCATAAATCAGTTTGCTCTGGAGCCCCATCCTTCCTGAGCGAGGGCAAAAATGTGTGAGCCAGAGGCTAAAAAACTGTGAGCTAGCTCACACTAACTCAGCTTAGAGGGAACACTGCTTATTGGGGAGGGCTGGCCTGGAAGGAACCCCCAAAGCTCGAGAAAGGTGGACAAAGGACTCAGCCGCAGCTGGGCCTGGGAGTTCTGTGAAAAGTGGCAGGTGCCCATATGGTCTGAAAAAGGGAGCAGGAACTCACGAAAGCTCACATATCCTGCCACAGATTGTGTCAGTCTTTCAGGTGCTCCTGGACTCTGGGTCTTTTCTGCTGCTAACAGGGCCACCTAACAGGGCCGCCCGTCTTGCTGTATCTTTATAGGAGGATGAGCCAGCCATAAGACGTCTGCCACAGGTGGTGGAGTCCACCACAAGATGCCAGCGAGGAAGGTTATGCCCAACTCTAACAGTCACCCTTCAACATTTCAGGCAGAAATTCTGTTCAACAGGATGCCTTTTGAAAAGGAGCAGGTGGATTAAACATATTTTTTGGCGTACACACAGCAGGGAATGAAGACCCTTGCGCTGTGCTGGCAGCTGCCGTCGAAGCAATGTGGGTTTTTGGGAGAGGGCTGGATCTGCCCAACCAATCAGATCGCCAGTGGCCAATCAGGAGGCCAGCTGGGCAACCCGGCCCCACCCACTTTCCAAACACAGGGAAGGTGTTGCCAGACGCCATGTGACGGACCCCTGATCTAGGAAATATGCTCATCTAAATGATAACAGAATCACAGTAGTTTACATCCATGCTGGATATTAGGAAACACTTTTTCAGGGTCACAGAGGGGTCCAGAGGTGGAATCAGCTGCCCAGGGAGGTGGTTGGCTCCCCTTCCCTGGCAGCTTCCAAGAAGAGTTGGACGAATATTTGTCAGAGATGCTTTAGGCTGGTCCTGCCTTGGGCAGCAGGGGGCTGGACTAGACGGTCTGTATGGCCCCTTCCAACTCTCTATGATTCTATGATATGAGGAGATGCACTAAACAGAACAGAACTTTAAGTGCTTTCTGTAACAAGAGGGTAGCCTTGTAGTTGCCACCCAAACACACAAAGAAAGGGGCTGAGGGTCTTTCACGACCCCTGTGAGCAGCAGGGAAGATCTTTCAGCTGGAGATGTTGAGGCGGGGGCCACGTGGCTCAGGAAAGCTGCCCAGCATTAAATGAGAAAGACACCGTTGACACATTCGTTCATGCCTGAGGGGAACAGCAGTTGCGGTTGGGTGGGTTCGGAAAAGAAAGCCTTTCAAAAATAAATATTTGTGGAATTTAGGGAAATGAAATGAAATGAAATGGACTTAATCCTTCTGGGCCTTTTTATCTCGATTTGTTATTATGAAAGGTCCTCAGTGGCGATGAGCTTTCCTGGCTCCCGCGCCTGCCCTGCCCTCTCTATTAATCCCGTGATGTCCGTTACATAATAAAACCAGGATATTAGAATATTAAACCATTCTGCTATAAATACAGTCCCGATAGGAGTTGCACATCTCAATGAAGGGGCCTTCCCCCTCCTAGCAAATTTAGAGAATTAAACTACGGCATCGGAACATACCAGCAAGGGACTCTGCATCTAAGGAAACGGTTAGACCAGGGGTGTCAAACATGCGGCCTGGGGACCGGATGAGGCCCCTGGGGGGCTTCTGTCAGGCCCTCAGTGGAACAACCAGCTGTCTTCTGCTTCTTCTTCCAGCTCTGCTGCTGCTGCGTCATCGTAAATTTGCAGCTTACAGATACACACACCTGAACAGAATACTCAAGGTTGCAACAGCACAGACATTCTGATGCAATAATTCAGAGCAAGAGGTGTCCGTTAAATAAACACTGTTAAATAAACAAAAATATTGCAAGAGTGCTAATGTGTTAAGCATGTTTTTATTTTAAGTTAAAAAAACCCTCACCCTTTGTGTTTGTGTCCTTTATAAAGTTTATCTCTCCGCTACCTGGCATCACATCTTATGACACACCTGGTCCGGCCCAACAAGGTCTCATTTATGTCAGATCCGGTCCTCATAACAAATGGGTTCGACACTCCTAGGTTAGACAGTCATGCTAGTATGAGGATGGTTATGCTTAACCAAATTACACATGCAAAAACCAAGACTAATTGGCTTCAAAAAAAACCCCAAACAGCAACTATGGTGCATTGTGACTCCCCCTCCCAAAAAAGTGTGCACAGCCATTAATCATTCAACAAGAGAGAAATATTTGGAGGGGGGGGAACCAAATGGCTGAACTGCCTTCACAGAAACACAGTCAATTCCATGCCAACCACTGAACTATCTCAGGGAATCAGATACCCAGCAGGAAGGAAGTGGATGCATAAAGCCGAATTTCTCCCACGAGTTTTGCACGCCTCTGTATCAACAGCGGTGTAATATTCCCGCATCCGAGGATGGCCCCCAGCGTAGCTAGGCTGGACTGTTCCGGACATACCTTCAGAACACTCATTGCACAGAACAAAAGCTCTTAACTGCTCAGAGGCCACCTTGGGATAGTTCAGGTGAAGCCACACCATGCCTTTACTGCTTTTCTTCAAAATATGTTGAATGTGCTCACATGGACACATGAAGGTGCCTTATACTAGCCCTGTTCACAAGTTACGGTGAGCACACGTACAATTCGGATGTTCACCCTTGCTCCTGTTTGTAAGAAAAAGCCAACTTGCATTCACTTCACAAATGAAACTGGCAAGCAGTACTGGGATAGAGGTGTGATTTCAGTCCCACATTCATCTGTATGTGGCAATTAGAACATAAAAAGATAAGAGAAGCCAATGTTGGATCAGTGACACTCTGTCACACAGTGGCCAGAAATACCAGATGCCATCAGGAGGTCCAGCAGTGGGGCCAGGACACGAGAAGCCCTCCCACTGTCCCCCCCCCAAGCACCAAGAAGACAGAGCATCCCTTGCCCCAGAGCCCCTATCTATACCTTGTGGCTAATAGCCACTGATGGACCTCTGCTCCATATGCTTATCATAAGAACATAAGAACATAAGAGATGCCAATGTTGGATCAGGCCAAAGGCCCATCCAGTCCAACACTCTATGTCATACAGTGGCCAGAAATACCAGGTGCCATCATTAGAAGCCCTCCCACTGTTGCCCCCCCCAACACCCAAGAAGACAGAGCATCCCTTGCCCCAGACTGAGAGTTCCTGTAAGAACGTAAGAGAAGCCAATGCTGGATCAGGCCAATGGCCCATCCAGTCCAACACTCTGGGTGCGTGCCAGCAGAAACGCGTTCATACTCACCCTCCATTTTGCGGAGCCCTCCGTTGGACGCCCGCTCACACGCTGTGGGCGTCGGCGTTTGTGTTTTTTTTAAAGGACTGTTTAAGCATGCGCACAGGCAGCCATTCAGAGAATGGCGATTTTTGCGCATGCTCAACCCCCCCCCCTTACATTTAAACTTTAAAGGTAAGCACTTACCTTTAAAGTTTAAAGCCCAACCTGGTCTCGTTTCATCGGTCCATCTCACAATCAGTATTTGGCTGCTCTGGTCTGACCGGCAGCTGTTCTCCGGGGTCTCCCTTCACCTACTACCATCTCCTTTTAAGTGGGCGTGCCAGGGACTGAACTTGGGACCTCTGGCATGCCCAGCAGATGCTCTGCTACTGAACAACAGCCCTACTACAAGTGTGCACAATGGAGTTCCCAAGCTGAAAATATCCATGGAAATTGAGTTTGGGTGCTTACCAAGCCAGCAGCAGCAGCAGTGTGCGCACCCACTCAATTGTGTCGTTCTTTGATTCCACTGGCAATGGGACCCTCCTCCTTCCAACAAGGCACAAGCCAATCACCTTTGATGTTAAGGTCAGTGACTGCAGACCCAGATCCTGGAATCTGCCATCGATTGAAAAAGATGGTGCCTGCAGCTTGCTCGACTAGAAACTTGCCTAGTTTGGGACCTGTGAAATGGAGTGATTTCCCACAAGCCACTGCTCCGCACTCGCACTTCCCTTTCCCCCGATTACATTAGTCAATTTCCCACTACTTGCTGGGCAGCCGCATTTTGCCCCACAGCTTTGCCTGATTTCCCCCGCATCTACTCGATCCTCAACAAACAGGGGGAAAGGGAAGCGCGAGACTGGAGCAGCAGCTTGTGGGAAATCGGTCCCTCTGTTGTATGCAGGGGTCATTTCGTAGACAGAGGTGCAGGAGCTCATTAGCATAACTCATTTGCATGTGCCACACCCCCTGACATCACCGGAAGTGAGTCAGAAGGCAACACCCACCACTCAGGCTCCACTGGACTGTTTTGGATTGCTAGCTATTACAGATCTGTCCTCACAGAGGAGGGAGAGCTTGTACCTGAATAAAACTTGGTCTTAAAGGTGCCACTGGACTGTTTTGGACTGGGGGGGGGCTCTGCAACTTACCTGGCTGCTTCTTGCTCTGACTGAGGGCTGCTGGGAGCAGGGGGCAGGGCTTGTTGCATGTGCCTGCCCCCTGGGCTCTTTACTGCCAGAGCTCCACTCCTGTGCGCTCCTGCAGGAAATGACCCCTGGTTGTATGTGCTTGAAATTCCGATGGGATTTCGAGAGAACCGGGAGGCCCGCATTTAGAGCAGATCTGGAGCTCTTGCAGTTAGTGACTGCTGCCCACAAGCCCTCATACTGGCTGTCTACTGAAAAGAACGGCATCTGTAGTGAACATGCACAGAACTTCATGCTCACTTCAGGGTCCAGTAATGCTCACTTCAGGGTCCAGGGTCCTTTTGTTGCATGTGCTTGAAATTCCAGGGGGATTCTGAGAGAAGTGGGAGCAAATTCTGTTCAGAACGAATTTGGAGGTGTTCTCTTCAATGATTGCTGCCCCAACCCCTCAAATTGGATGCCCATTGCAAAGACTGGTCCTGAAAAACTGGACCCTGAAAACACCAAGTGGATCCCTAACCAGAACCACTAATGCCATACCCAAAATTAAGCAATCACGGTAAATATCCCTCTGACCCCAAAATGTAACAAAATCCCCCAGATATACTTCACATTTGAAATTCTGCCCCGGCACTTAATTGCTCAGCCTTCAGCTAGCATCTTATGCAAATGGCACTCTTCGACTAGAAAGAAACCTTGCAGTGATCAAAGCAAGAGGTGGAATATTTCCCAGAAACATAATAAGGTGCTGGCCTATTTCATAACAAGGAGCAGTTTCGTTTTCTTTCTTTTTTCCGAACTCAGTGCAAGATGCAAGTTCTGTTCCTGTGGTGACCAGCCTGCCCCCAAGTGCTGCTGAAGGCGATGTCAAAAGGTACTCCAGCTAGCACTGGGGCAGGGGCAGATCTCAAAAAAACCTAGAATGCGGACAAAAGCCTGCAGACTTTTTCTTCTCCAGTGTACCATAACTATTACAGAATCCCCTTGGAAGACTAATCTGTTTTTGGGTGTGTTACTGTCTGCACATGGCATGCGAAATCTCATTCTATAAAATGGTAAGCAAAGCGAAGAAAAAAGAACAGATGAATGAAGCCACAGTTGAGTCCCTATCTAATAGCCACTGATGGACTTCTGCTCCATATGCTTATCTAATTCCCTCTTGAAGCTGTCCATGCTTGTAGCCGCCACCACCTCCTGTGGCAGTGAATTCCAAGTGTTAATCACTCTTTGTAATTAAAGCATGTAGACAGAAAAACCAAGTGTGCACTGCAGGTGGGCCATATGTGTGTTTACTGCCACTTGTGGACCGTGCTGATGAGTCAAACTATCGGTCCATCTCACAATCAGTATTTGGCTGCTCTGGTCTGACCGGCAGCTGTTCTCCGGGGTCTCCCTTCACCTACTACCATCTCCTTTTAAGTGGGCGTGCCAGGGACTGAACTTGGGACCTCTGGCATGCCCAGCAGATGCTCTGCTACTGAACAACAGCCCTACTACAAGTGTGCACAATGGAGTTCCCAAGCTGAAAATATCCATGGAAATTGAGTTTGGGTGCTTACCAAGCCAGCAGCAACAGCAGCGTGCGCACTACTCAATTGTGTCGTTCTTCGATTCCATGGGCACTTCAAGCCAATCACCTTTGGTGTTAAGGTCAGTGACTGCGGACCCAGATCCTGGAATCTGCCATTGATAGAAAAAGATGGTACCTGCAGCTTGCTCGACTAGAAACTTGCCTAGTTTGGGATCTGGTGAAATGGAGTGATTTCCCACAAGCCACTGCTCCGCACTCGCACTTCCCTTTCCCCCGTTTACATTAGTCAATTTCCCACTACTTGCTGGAAGGTGAGTGTGACCGGGAAAGGGGAGGAGAACACAACCCTGCACGAGAAGAGGAGGGTAACCAGAAAGGGCTGACCACGCCACGAAAAGATTCAAACTGAGCACTCCATAAATTTAACCAGGGGTCATTTTGTAGAAAAAGAAGTGCAGGAGCTCATGAGCATAACTCATTTGCATAGGCCACACCCCCTGACATCACCGGAAGTGTGTCAGAAGGCAACACCCACCGCTCAGGCTCCACTGGACTGTTTTGGATTGCCAGCTATTAGAGGGGGGGGAAACGTGCAGATCTGTCCTCACAGAGGAGGGAGAGCTTGTACCTGAATAAGACTTGGTCTTAAAGGTGCCACTGGACTGTTTTGGATCGGGGCCCCTGGGGCCCTCTGCAACTTACCTGGCTGCTTCTCGCTCTGACTGAGGGCAGCCGGGAGCAGGGGGTGGGGCTTGTTGCATGTGCCCGCCCCCTGGGCTCTTTACTGCCAGAGCTCCACTCCTGTGCGCTCCTGCAGGAAATGACCCCTGGTTGTATGTGCTTGAAATTCCGAAGGGATTTTGAGAGACGCGGGAGGCCCGCATTCAGAGCGGATCTGGTGCTCTTGCGGTCAGTGACTGCTGCCCACGAGCCCTCATACTGGCTGTCTACTGAACGGCATCTGTAGTGAACATGCACAGAACTTCATGCTCACTTCAGGGTCCAGTAATGCTCACTTCAGGGTCCAGGGTCCTTTTGTTGCATGTGCTTGAAATTCCAGGGGGATTCTGAGAGAAGTGGGAGCAAATTCTGTTCAGAACGAATTTGGAGGTGTTCTCTTCAATGATTGCTGCCCCAACCCCTCAAATTGGATGCCCATTGCAAAGACTGGTCCTGAAAAACTGGACCCTGAAAACACCAAGTGGATCCCTAACCAGAACCACTAATGCCATACCCAAAATTAAGCAATCACGGTAAATATCCCTCTGACCCCAAAATGTAACAAAATCCCCCAGATATACTTCAAATTTGAAATTCTGCCCCGGCACTTAATTGCTCAGCCTTCAGCTAGCATCTTATGCAAATGGCACTCTTCGACTAGAAAGAAACCTTGCAGTGATCAAAGCAAGAGGTGGAATATTTCCCAGAAACATAATAAGGTGCTGGCCTATTTCATAACAAGGAGCAGTTTCGTTTTCTTTCTTTTTTCCGAACTCAGTGCAAGATGCAAGTTCTGTTCCTGTGGTGACCAGCCTGCCCCCAAGTGCTGCTGAAGGCGATGTCAAAAGGTACTCCAGCTAGCACTGGGGCAGAGGCAGATCTCAAAAAAACCTAGAATGCAAACAAAAGCCTGCAGACTTTTTCTGCTCCAGTGTACCATAACTATTCCAGAATCCCCTTGGAAGACTAATTTGTTTTTGGGTGTGTTACTGTCTGCCTCTCCCATGGCTGAGTGGCATGCGAAATCTCATTGTATAAATCGGTAAGCAAAGAAAAGAAAAAAGAACAGATGAATGAAGCCACGGTTTTCTTCAAGAGATCAGCACGGAGAGCGAAGCATCCAGTCTGAAGTGGATTGCGCATTTCACTACAAGTTGGTGAAGGAGTTATCAGTATCTTAAGCAGAGATGTAAAATTCCCAGATTTTTTTAAAGCCATGGGGGGGGCACACCCCAGGTTCTCCCCCCCCCCAGTTTTTTACAGCAAACCTATACCAGTGCTTGCCTTGCAGGCTGCATCAGAGGAAGGCCTGGGCCTCTGTGGTCTGTTTGGCCCTCCAGAGGAACTGGTTGGCCACTCTGTGAGACCGGAGGCTGGACTAGATGGACCCTCCCTGGTCTGACCCAGCAGGGCTCTACTTATGATCTAAGAGAGAGGTCAGGAAAACGATGCTGTGGGTTACTTTGGATCCCCTTGGGGAGAAAGTGTGTGTGTGTTCATATATGCCTAGTAGAAAAGAAAAGGGCAATTCTTTCCCTCTTCGGGACCCAGCAACCAAAGGCAGCTCCTCGGAACGCAAAGAGCAGGAAGCCCTTGTCTTCTGGGTTCCACAGCCCCGCAGTAAGTAGGGTACTTTCGAAATCTGCCTCTAGAGTTTCAGAGGTGATGATAAGGTTAATAAATTAATAAGTAGGTTATCTCAGAAAGGAAGGAACGTATCCGAATATAGCAAGATATTCAGCCACAGGAAGCTGTAAAGGGATTTTGAGAGACGCGGGAGGCCCGCATTCAGAGCGGATCTGGTGCTCTTGCGGTCAGTGACTGCTGCCCACGAGCCCTCATACTGGCTGTCTACTGAACGGCATCTGTAGTGAACATGCACAGAACTTCATGCTCACTTCAGGGTCCAGTAATGCTCACTTCAAGGTCCAGGGTCCTTTTGTTGCATGTGCTTGAAATTCCAGGGGGATTCTGAGAGAAGTGGGAGCAAATTCTGTTCAGAACGAATTTGGAGGTGTTCTCTTCAATGATTGCT
>NW_015176488.1:65769-66155 GCF_001447785.1 Gekko japonicus | reverse complement strand
GGCTGGACTGGAGGGACCCTCCCTGGTCTGACCCAGCAGGGCTCTACTTATGATCTAAGAGAGAGGTCAGGAAAACGATGCTGTGGGTTACTTTGGATCCCCTTGGGGAGAAAGTGTGTGTGTGTTCATATATGCCTAGTAGAAAAGAAAAGGGCAATTCTTTCCCTCTTCGGGACCCAGCAACCAAAGGCAGCTCCTCGGAACGCAAAGAGCAGGAAGCCCTTGTCTTCTGGGTTCCACAGCCCCGCAGTAAGTAGGGTACTTTCGAAATCTGCCTCTAGAGTTTCAGAGGTGATGATAAGGTTAATAAATTAATAAGTAGGTTATCTCAGAAAGGAAGGAACGTATCCGAATATAGCAAGATATTCAGCCACAGGAAGCTGTAG
>NW_015176488.1:64082-65733 GCF_001447785.1 Gekko japonicus | reverse complement strand
GGGAAATTTAATACTTCCCAGAGCGGTTAGAATGCTATTAGGCCCTCTGGGTTTGAGGAGAAGAGGAAAACACACACACGCACACACACACACACACACACACACACCACTTCGGATGGGGGCTCAGGAAGCGACGTAAGGAGGAGCTGATGCTGTCGGGGAGCTGAGGTGACCTGAACAAGAGGCAAACATCACCTTATCCATCTGCACGCCACAGTGAGGCAGGCCTTTCCTGTTTCTGGTTTGAAATGGAGACAGAAGAAGAACTTGGCAACGTCCTCTGGTCTTCTCCTGGGGACCAGAATGGCCCCCCCTCTCCTGCAGGGTCGGTTTTCGTTGCACATCCCCTGCCTGACTAAACTGTGGCATGGCAGGAAGAGAGAGACCGCCCCCCCCAAAAAAAACAAAGGGAGGGAGGAGAGGGATACTAAAGAGCCGCAAAATGGAAACTCTGTTCAGAAGGCTCAGGGCCGGCGTCGAGGGTAGGCTTGGAGGTGGGCACTCGCCAACCAAGCACAGCTGCCCGTGGGCCTCACTCCTCCACCTTGGCTCACCGACCAGGTCACTACAGCTTTGTCTAACCTCTTTGTTTGTTGAGATATGCAGCTGTGACAAGTCGAGACCTTCGGTGTCAGAACTGACTGAGGTGGGCGCCAGCTCTGACATCATACATGACTCAGACAACATCCAGAATCCCCTTGGAAGACTAATTTGTTTTTGGGTGTGTTACTGTCTGCCTCTCCCATGGCTGAGTGGCATGCGAAATCTCATTGTATAAATCGGTAAGCAAAGAAAAGAAAAAAGAACAGATGAATGAAGCCACGGTTTTCTTCAAGAGATCAGCACGGAGAGCTAGCAGAGCCCTTCCAAGGACATTTGCATTCTTCCCATGTGGGAGGCTTCTTAAGGAGACAGTTATGCAGGAGGTTAAGTGAAGCAGGTCCACCCCCCCCACAACCACACACTCACCAACTGCCCCCCCCCAGCAGCCCAGATAACAGAATGCTACAGGGAAATAAAGACAGAACACAAGGTCCCATAATTTATACTTGGAGAAGAAGAGGTAATTCTGAGGTAAAGCTACACAGAAATCCCCTCATGTCGTCTGTGCTGTGGCGGACAAAAAGGAACTGAGCATTAAACGGGTGCCTCCTCCCCTTCAACCACTCGCGTCCATGCCATCGTTTCTGGGGGTGGGGGTGGGGGGGAGGTCTTGGTGCCTGAATTGTAGCTCGAGAAGGTTATGAGTTTAATTGCTCTGTGCAGGTGCAAAGCCCACTAGGCGTGATGCACAGAGACCACAAAGTAATAATAAATAGGTAAAGGTAAAGGTTTCCCGTGCTCGAAAGCCAGTCGAATCCGACTCTAGGGTTGCAGTGCTCATCTTCGTTTCCAAGTCGAAGAGCCAGCGCTGTCCATTGATGTTTCCATGGTCATGTGGCCGGCATGACTAAACGCCAAGCCGCACGGAACACTGTTACCTTCCCACCGAAGTGGTACCTATTTATCTACTTGCAATTTCTTGCTTTCGAACTGCTAGGTTGGCAGGAGCTGGAACTAGAGACAGGAGCTCACTACGTCATACGGCACCCCTGGGTCTCGAACTGCTGAACTACCGACCTTCTACAGCCTGCAGTTCAGCGTCTTAACC
>NW_015176488.1:14078-63907 GCF_001447785.1 Gekko japonicus | reverse complement strand
CATCGGGAGGTCCACCACTGGGGCCAGGACACTAGAAGCCACTCCCACTGTTGCCCCCATCCCAAGCACCAAGAAGACAGAGCATCCCTTGCCCCAGCCTGAGAGTCCCTATCTATATGCCTTGTGGCTAAGAGCCACTGATGGACCTCTGCTCCATATGCTTATCCAATTCCCTCTTGAAGCCGTCCATGCTTGTAGCCGCCACCACCTCCTGTGGGAGTGAATTCCACGTGTTAATCACTCTTCGGGTGAAGAAGTACTTCCTTTTATCTAATAATAAATGATTAAAACCAGAATTTCTCCCTACGTATGTCACATGAAACCACAGTTAAGTCTAACTGTGGTTAATACACCAACTTCAAACAATGTCTTCTTGCCGCGAGACATTCTAACTTGCGCATTCTAACTTGGCCGGCATTCTGACAGTTGCACAACCCCCCACGTCATTTAATGAAGCCCTGGTTCCTTGTGAACTCAGTGACTGAGTCTCTCCCTTAAAGGACACGTGATGTGGCCTGAAGGCCGGGTCACCAAGAACCTGCTCTTGCTTGGCAGTGAATCCCCTGGGGTGGGGTTCTCTCTTCACACTGGGTAACGGAGCTGCCCCTCAGGATGTTTGGCCTCCCCCTCCTCTCCCTCTGAGGTCATTCGTGGAATTCCACATGGTCTGCGACAAACAGGGCATCATCGGAGGGCCTGAGGACACTTCCCTGAGCGTGAGTGGCACGGGGCTGCTCCTCAGTGGACTAGTGTAGGATTGTTTCCCTTCAACTCATTTGGCGCTTCAGTGCAAAGTACAGCTGATGAGGGAGGTTTTTGGGTTTTTTAAAGCAGGTACAACAGTCACACAAAGGACCACCATGAGTCGGGTGACTGCATCAAAGACAATGGCGGTCTTGGGGGGCAAGGGCACCCCCCACCCTCGTGTGACACAAGCCGGCAGTGAGACTCACGGACTGAGGGGGAGATGTCGGTGGGCGGGGGGCTCCGTCACAGACAGGGCCGACAGCATAAGGCCTCTCTTCCATGTGTTCATTTCAAAAAGGGGAAAGACACCAGACTTTCAGGAGGTGCCTGTTGGCGCAATAATTCCCGCCTTCCGTCTGATGTGCCATGTGTCTTACATCTTGTCTCTGAACAGTCATACAAAAATAAAGACGTCAAAATGTGATCTGCCAAGCAAAATACAATTCTCTCTCGTAAATGGTGCTGCCACTTAAATACGGGGAAAGACAGCAACACCAGGCAACCTTCCAACTCCAGAGAGTGTGTGCTGTCAAACATGACAATGTACACCCCGAGTCAACGATGGCAGAGTTCCCAGCACTGGATCATGGCCTTTGTTATGGCTGCCACGGAGGCCTCTGCACTCGGTCACACTTCGCAGGGGACCAAACTCCACAGGATGTCTGGCAGTGGGCAGCCTGCCCCCAATTATGCCTTTTTTGGGGGGTGAGGTGTTCTTGACCCGGTCCCCCTGTGCCATTCTTTGTTTAAAAGCACAACCCTTGCTGTTCTTGTGTGACAAAAAGGATCCCAGGCAAAGCAGGGATGGCTCTCTCTCTGCTCCGATCAGACATCAGCCAATCGACTTATTACTCAAATCTGTTTCTTTTGTTCCCTCCCCCTGCCACTAAAAAAGGACTGTGGTGCTTTTTAAAAATCTTACAAGCCATGCAAGCACATGCAAGTCTTTAGATCCTCCCACATCTATGTTTTACTACCCAAGTCGAGTTGACTTCTCACTGGGTGGGACGTGAGGCCACGGCCATAAGAACGCAAAGCCCTTTCGTGTCTTGGTGGTCCCACCCAGGAAGTCTGGGGCTGCAACGCAGGGGCAGAGGCCGTGGATCAAACCACCTCTGAGGACGCCGTTGGCCTGGAAAACCCCACAAGGGTCACTGTGGGTCAGCTGTGACTCGAAGGCACTCGTCTCCACACACACCCAGAGGACGCACGGCGGGTTGGCATTCCCCTCTGCTTATTTGTGCATGTATTGCTTTGCAAATTACGCACCCACTTGAAGAAGTTTGTGCAATTTTACAGCAATCACTGAGAATTGTATCGAGAATGTTACTTGTTTCATTGAGAGCACACCGGGCTACGGGACTTCTGTGCCTTAGGCGACAAAGCCCTGGCCTTGGGATGCCCACTCTGCTGGACCCCGAAATCAGGGGAGGCCTCGGCCTCCGTCTGCCCTCCTGGTCGTTGGCCCTCCAAGGCAGCTGACTTGCCACTGACTGGAACAGGATGCTGGACTGGATGGACCACGGGGTTTTTTTTCACTCAGCAGGGCATCTCCCAGGTGCTTATATGAGTGACTAAATGGTGGAATTCACTGCCAGTGAA
Organism: Gekko japonicus; assembly: GCF_001447785.1. Classification (NCBI taxonomy): domain Eukaryota; kingdom Metazoa; phylum Chordata; class Lepidosauria; order Squamata; family Gekkonidae; genus Gekko; species Gekko japonicus. Next base: position 61,558 of record NW_015176488.1, on the reverse strand, counting down.
TGCAGTGAGGCTCAGGTCACTAGCACAGAATGGCTTTGGAAGGCGACTAAATCCTCGAAGGGCTCCGAATGCAGGGCAAAATACCAATGCAAAAAAGGCCAAAGTCACAGAGGAGAGGACTATCAGTGCCTACCACCCATGCTGGCTATAGAGACCCTCCGTGCCCGATGGCCGTGAACCTCTGCACATCGTCACTAGAAGGACACATCCGGGAAGGCCTTGGTCTCTGTGCCCTGTTGGCTGGCTATCCAAAACAACTGCATGAAGCCAGATGCTAGAGAAGATGGACCACCCGCCTGATCCAGCAGGGCTACTCTCAAGTTCATATACGAAAAATCTCATTCAACGTTCCAAGGAAGAGTGGGAGTCATGGGAGTGAAAGCATTCAATTCATAAGGCAGACAAGGATGATAAGCTGGAAAAGTTAATACACCCGGCCAGGTGATTATGAAGGGGAAGGTTGTTGCTAGCTTCGGGGAACGTCACAGTGTCCGTGCCTGGGAACCTCTGGGTGCAAAATGTGTTCTCTGCTCCTAAAAGGGTTCCTCACGGAGCTGACTTAGAGTCTCTGTGGGAATGGCAAGCAGGACATCACTTGGAAAATATTCACAGGGGAGCTGCTGCTAAATCATGGTTACTATACAACGTACCACGGGCACAGTCATCAGACAAAGGCTTTCGAAATCCCCAAATGCAGCAGTTGACTATTAGGCATGCCATGCTTGTTAGCATGCAAATTAACTTGCAATACATGAAAAAAGGGGCTACTGCCTTAATTTCATGCAACAGGAGTGTCACAATAAAGGTAAAGGTTCCCTTGCTCGAAAGCCAGTCGAATCTGAATCTAGGGTTGCGGTGCTCATCTCCGTTTCCAAGCCGAAGAGCCAGCGCTGTCCGAAGATGTTTCCGTGGTCATGTGGCCGGCATGACTAAACAACAAGGCGCACGGAACACAGTTACCTTCCAACTGAAGTGGTACCTATTTATCTACTTGCAATTTCTTGCTTTCGAACTGCTAGGTTGGCAGGAGCTGGAACTAGAGACGGGAGCTCACCCCGTCATGCGGCAACTCGGGTCTTGAACTCCTGAACTACTGACCTTCCACAGCCTGCAGTTCAGCGTCTTGACCACTTGAGCCACCGCAGCTCCAGTGTCACGATAAAACAGCACCCAAATGATGTCACCTTTGGATCCTATCAGGCTTGGTAGATCTCGCTTTCTTTTGCCAGGAACAGATTGTCTTTGGGCAGTCCGAAAATGCAAAACATCATTTTTACACTTTTTTTAAAAAAAAATTACAAGGCCATGAACTGATGTGTGAATTCTCTCTTCCTAGTAAGTTCTAGTAACTAGGTTTCCTAGCAATCTTCCTAGTAAGCTAACGATCTGGCAGTACATAGAGGCAACCACATTGTCTGCAGCATTTTAACTCACCTTTCCCCTCACGGGCTCAAAGCCCTGTGACTGCTTCATGCCCGTTTCCTTGCTTCTGCTATATTATTACTTTTTCTTTGCCTCTTTTCTACGGACGTGTTGATTGCACTTCTGTGGCTGAGTCTAGATGAGGAGCAAAACTGGGGGTCTAACTAAACCGACTGTAGGGTGGTTTTTAAATACATAAGAAAGTGTGAGGAGTCCTGCTGGATCCGACCAGCGAGGGTCCATATAGCCCAGCATCCTGTTTTGCTCAGTCAGTTGCCATGGAGGGCCAGAAGACGAAGCACAGGAGGATTCTCCTCTGATTAATACAGCAGGACACTCTGATAGATCGACAGACAGACAGACAGACAGACAGACAGACAGACACAGACACAGACAGAGTTCGTTAGGAGCAGAAAAGAGCGAGTCCGGCAGCCTCGTAAAGACTAACAACATTTGAGGCAGGTGAGGAGCTATCATAGGGTTGCCACCTCCCCGACGGGGGTGGGGTCTCCTCCAATTTTGGGGGCCCCAATCCGCCGCTGGCCAGCTGGGTGGCCAAGGAGCCCCGCCCCCAAATGGCCCCGTCCCGCCCGACATATCCAACAGGATGACATCACCCGGCGGTGACATCATCGCGCTGGGCACACCACGCAGGGACGCCCTAGCATTTGGGCAAAAACTCTATGGCGGCCATAGAGGGGTTCCCCCCCAAAAATGCTAGAGCATCCCGCCTGATGTGCCCTGCAAGAAGACTCCCGGAAGAAGACTGGACTCTCCCCACCAGCAGCTAAGTGAGATTTGGCAACCGTGAGCTTCCGCGAGTCTCCGCTCCTTTCTTCAGATACGAGCCGTGACTCAGGAAAGCTCCTCCTCTGTCCTCCCCTGCCCACAGATTGTGTCAGTCTTTAAAAGGCTCCTGGACTCTGGCTCTTTTCTCCTGCTACAGACGGACTAACACATCCGCCCTTCTTGATCTGTCTGAAGAAGTGAGCTGTGACTCAGGAAAGCTCCTCCCCTGCCACAAAGTGTGTTAGTCTTGAAGGTGCTCCTAGACTCTTGCTCTTTTCTCCTGCTACAGACAGACTGACATGGCCGCCCATCTTGATCTGTCTGAAGAAGTGAGCTCCTACCACAGATTGTGTTAGTCTTTCAGGTGTTTTCGCCTGCTGCAGACAGACTAACAGGGACACCCATCTTGATCTATCTGAAGAAGTGAGGGGATGGACTCACAAAAGCTCCTCCCCTGCCACGAATTGTGTTAGTCTTTCAGGTGCTCCTGGACTCCTGCTCTTTTCTCCTGCTACAGACAGACTAACACGGCTGCCCATCTTGATCTATCTGAAGAAGTGAGCTCCTCCCCTGCCACAAATCGTGTTATAGTCTTTCAGGTGCTCCTGGACCCTTGCTCTTTTCTCCTGCTGCAGACAGACTAACACGGCCACCCATCTTGACCTATCTGAAGAAGTGGGCAGGGACTCACAAAAGCTCCTCCCCTGCCACGAATTGTGTTAGTCTTTCAGGTGCTCCTGGAATCCTGCTCTTTTCTCCTGCTACAGACAGACTGACAGGGCCGCCCATCTAGATCTATCTCCATGACTTTGTTAGGGAAGACCAAACCAGGATCTGGACCCACAGATCAAGGGTTTATCAACTGCAGTTAGTCTGAACTCTGGTCGCAAGTGACATACGATCCAGGACCTTCTGGCCTGTAATAACAATAATTATCATATGGCAGTGTGTGTAGTATAGCCGGGAGATCCTAAGATTGTCTGTCAGCCAGAAGTTCTAGCTCTTTTCGCTTTATGCACCACTAGGTGGTGAGCTAGACTTTTTTTTTTAAGGCAAGAGACATTCCAGGGGTGGTTTCCCATTACTTGCCTCTGCATCTTGGCCCTGGTATTCCTTGGAGGTCGCCCTTCCAAAGACTAGCCAGGGCCGACCCTGCTTAGCTTCCGAGATCTGGTGGGATTCGGCTGGCCTGGGCTCTCCGGGCAGGGCTCCTCCTGGCCTGTTCCCCAGGGGGCCACCTGCCCTGAAGTGCAGACAAGGATACCGGCTGGGTATTCGCATGGGTGGGGGGCGGGGGTGAAAATAAAAAAACTAGTACTTCTTGGGGGCAGATTGTGATCTGTCTGGGCCCCCACAATGCTTCTAAACGCATGCTTGCTGGTTTGTTGCGTGCCTTGCTGGCAAATCTGTGAAAAAAGGATTCCTAAAGATAAATGGACACGGGGGGGGGGAATGCTACTCCCCCTTGCTTCTCACCATTCTTGGTGACTGCTGGAAGTGGGAAGAGAATCATTATGACAGTCCCCCGTTCCCCCAGCTGACATTTCTCACTAACGGAAACACCTGCAATTATCTGCTTATGAATACATGCGAGCTCATCCAGAAAGTATCTCTCAGCAGCTGACATGACACAGTATAAAATTCATATTTCTCAGCTCAGCGCCACATGCACTCCATCAGCCCTCTGTAATTATTACGATTGTGCTTTATTTATATAGTCCATTTATTTGAAGGCGGGATAAATGGACGGAGAGACATCGGCAGGCAATGGGACCCCCCCCCCCAAAAAAACAGCACAAGCTTCTTAATCGAATGGTAAAGGAACGGTTGGTGGTTATGCTTGTTAAACATGTAGAATCAGGGATTAAATCATGCAAAAGGGGTCGGGAGGATTGGATGGAGCGATGGCGATTTATGTTAGGAATCCTACCAATAATGGGCAAAATGAGAACTGTTAGTTTTACTAGAGAAGAAAGGCAAACGTTTCACTCACTTTCACTATACTCCATTTCTACTTCTGTTTTTCCTCCTCTACTTCTGGTTCTTCTATGCTCTTTAAAACAAAACCAAGGATTGTTTCAATTTTAGATGAACAGCAATTTACTCTAAACTAGAACGACACATTACAACATCACAGCCAGTAAAATATCTTTTTGAACCATTGTGCTTTTAGCAAACGAAACAAAGCTCTTTGAAGGCATCTAAAATGTCACCTGTTCAATATTTTTTCTGGGTGGCATACGTATCAGGCAGCCCACTCTGTCCGTCCTGATTTTGGGTTTTCCCAAAGTTACAAACCTACATTTGAGAGGAGAAAATAAAAAAAGCCCTCTAGGATAACGGCAGTCTTCATAGCAGAAGAGGCGTCCACCCTACTGGTGGCAAAGTGGTATAAACCCCGTGGGGTGTTGTGCACCTGAAACCAAGGACTGTTGCTACTAAAACAGGCCTCCTAAGGGGGAACAAAGCTCGTCTGGAAATCTGGATGAGTTAAACAGGGAATGTGAAGCTACTGCAAAACCAGGAAAGAGATTTTAACAACCAGCTCTGACTACTTAGACATGGTAAAAATCGCAGAGGATATCAGAACGGAAGTAAATTGGCCGGACCTCGTAAATACGAATCAAAGTACAAATGCATTATCCCCATGCAGATGCATCGAGATCACGACCAACCCCATTTTGGGTTATTTTTATCAGAAACCCACCTGTTTTTTACATTCGGGTTTTTATTTAAACCTGGGGGGCGCCCCCTGGGATTCCAGAAAAGTACAACAGAACAGAAACCTTTATTGGCATAACACAAGTAAACCAGGCAAGGAAAAGTTTAAAGGATAATACAAGACCAGCATCAACCAGTAATCCCAGTATTCCTAAATACAAGACAATCCTAACATGATTTACAGGAATTACAGAGTATTACTCTTGACTTCCATGCATAGGTCAAAAATTCAGCGACAGATAGTGTTATTGCTGGGCTCTTGTCTGCTAAGAAAAAAAATTAAGTCCCTGTCCAGAAAATCTCTCTGCGAAGGGAGAAAAGGGCGAATCAAGATATTGCGCATAACGGAGTATTTAGGGCAGCGGAGAAGGATATGGGTAACAGAGTCAGGTTCCCCAAGGTTACAGTTACAAAGTCTATCCCTGTATGGAACACCCCTGTATCTACCTGAAAAGTAACTCCCAGACGTGGCTGACCTGATTGCACAGATTTGCTTATCCACACAGGGAACCAGGCCCTTGGGTTTTCCCTCCAAGTTCAAGGTCTCTAGGACTTTCACATCCTGTTCAGCTAATTGCTTCACACCCTCCTTGGTTTGCCCTTTGAAATGTACCTTTGCACTCCATGACACTTACTTGGGCAAGGTAAAGCCTGAAAATAAACCAAGTCACTACCTTTTGTCAACAGAGAGGCAAACGAAGTCAAAACTCAGAGCAGAAGATCAACAAACAAACAGCCAGTAGAGGGAGGATGCCCGTTGGTATAACTGAAAGCATACAGCTAAACGTGACTGATGGGCGACATGGTGAGCAATGCTCCACCCGGTTTCTGCAGTCCAAATACTGACTGTGGCAAGTCCTTTATTACGGTGTGGCACGCACAAAGTCTCACAATAAGTAAGCCATGTACACATAAGCACTGTGAGCATTGTTTTAGTGCACCGGACTACATCTGCGCATGGTTTGCACTGGGACTACTGCCAGCTGTTCACTTCTCTTGATTCCCTTTCTGCAAAGCATCTCTAAGAAGCCCTTTGGTCCCATAAACACACCATTCACTTCCTATGCTGGTTACTTTAGCGTCCCACCTACCAGTCCAAAATACTTGGATTTAAAGATTTGATTTTCCCTTTTGCAAGAGCCACATTTGGTTCTGCACTGAGCCACACTGGGCTCTTGGACCAAAGGTTGCACACCCCTGAACCTAAGCGCATGCATGCGAGGTTTTAGAAAATAAGCCGTGAATAAAACATGGCTGTCCAGCCCCTGCTGCGGTTGTGCACTGCCGCTCCAAATGTTCGCAGGAGAAAAATACAAGTTAAAAAAGCAACATCATGTATTCACCGTACGTTACCACTGGAAGTGACAAAGGGTAGCTCTAGCAATCACTGGAAACTCTGGTTAAACCATAGAGTTTCTAGAATTCCTAGAGCTACCCTTAGAAGAAGAGCCACTGTGGTGTCGTGGGGAGAAAGCCAGAGTAGGATCTGGGGAAGGGGAAGGGGAAGGGGAAGAAGGTGGAGGAGGAGATTGGGTTTATATCCCACCCTTCACTACCCAAGGGAGTCTCAGAGCGGCTTACAAACTCCTTTCCCTTCCCCTCCCCACAACAGACACCCTGCGATGGAGGTGGGGCTGAGAGAGCCCTTGACAGAAACAGCTCTTATCAGAACTACGGCTTGCCCAAGGTCATCCAGCCAGGTGCAAGTGGAGGAGGAGTAGGGAATCAACCCCCCGGTTCTCCCAGATTAGAGTCCGCCTGCACTTCACCACTAGACCAAACTGGCGATTCCCTCCCCCTTTTCACCAGAGGAGATGTAGCATAGCAAACAACTCTGGGTCCCCCCCACTCCCCCCCCAGAACCCTCCCACTGGTTGCCAGGCAACCCCCAGCAACCCTGGAATAAAATAAACAACCACATAGTCTATTTTACTTTAACTATGCTGCACGAGTCATTCTTTGCTCTTCAGACACCCGTTAGGTAGTAATGTAAATGAACATATTTTAGTGGTTTTACCCACACAAATTTTACCACTGTTGCAATACTTATGTTTGTAGTGCTCAGTATACGATAATGTGAATGATGAGAAGGGGTGGGCCCAGGTTTCACAGCCCCTTTACAGTCCCTACCAGGGCTTTTCTTCTGGGGGAACACGCCAGACTGGAGTTCCGGAACCTCTTCGACAAAATTCTTTTAAAAAATGTTTAAAAGTTCATGAAACTGAAAACTTCATTTCCCTCTCGAGAGTTCTGGCACCTCTTTAAAAAGGGGGGGGGGAGAAGCGCCCCACTAAACCCTATTAAGAAAGGCATCTGCAAAACAGAATAGGATGACGCCATGACGGCAGGATTTCATTCCAAAATATGCAAACGGCCTCCTATATAGGATTTCTGTTCTCTTTCCAAAAAAATAATTAATATCCCAAAGGTACACTTGCCTAAGGTTTCCCTTGCTCAAAAGCTAGTCAAATCTGACTCTAGGGGGCGGTGCTAATCTCCGTTTCCAAGCTGAAGAGCCAGCGCTGTCCGAAGACATTTCCGTGGTCATGTGGCCGGCATGAATGAACACTGAGGCGCACGGAACGCTGTGACCTTCCCACTGAAGCAATTCCTATTTATCTATCTGCAGTTTCTTGCTTTCGAACTGCTAAGTTAGCAGGAGCTGGGGCCAGAGTCTACGGGAGCTCCCTCCGTCACACGGCACCCGGGTCTCGAACTGCTGACCTACAGACCTTCCGGTCTGCAGCTCAGCATCGTAACCTCTGAGCCACCGTGGCTCATGTACCCCTAAGTTTACATCAGACTTCTCTTAACTGAGCCTTGGATGTCTCTGATGCCGCTGGTGCAATATTTAAACCAAATGCACCGTCATGGTTAACATGCAAGGAGGAATCCCAGCCACAGACAGGGGACTGTTTCCCCTGATAAGCTTTTGGGTTCAAATATCCAGCCGACAGGTTTTCACACCTCCACACTGTATTGCGCCCTTGCTGCTTCAGAACTGCTTTGGGAATATCCCCAAATACGCCTCCTCAGTTAAGACGAAGAGACGTAACCTTCATTCGCTCAGAGGAGGCCGCTCTCCTGTTCGGAGCTCGGCAGGTTCTTCTGAGGTAACTTTTGTGTCAGACGTGAGGGGAAAGGAGAGGAATCAGTGCCAAATCACTTGAGAAATCACCAAAGGAGAAGGGGACCTTTAAAAACCTGCCTTGTCAAAAGAATATAGATTAGGCTTACATCAATTTGGTAGGAATATTTATTTTATTGTATTTCTGATGTCTCTATCCCACCCTCACCCACAAACGGGCTCGGGGGGGGGGTCACAACAAGAGGATAAACACTTAAAATGTGCCATATATACAGTTTAAAACCCACAACACATGATGGCGAGCGAATAAAGAGAGGAGGAGGAGGAGGAGAGGAGATTGGATATATATCCTGCCCTTCACTCAGAGTCTCAGAGCAGTTTCCAATCTCCTTTCCCTTCCCCTCCTCACAACAGACACCCTGTGAGGTAGGCGGGGCTGAGAGAGCTCTGAGAGAACTGCTCTCGAGAGAACAGCTCTGAAAGAACTTGTGACTGACCCATGGTCACACCAGCAGCTGCAAACCCGGTTCTCCCAGATTAGAGTCCGCGCACTTAACCACTACACCAAACTGGCTCTCAAGCAAGCTCCATGGTGTACAACGTCTATGTGCCCAAGGGCTGGCCTGTGAGGAGGTAGGTGAAACGTCAGCCGATGGGACCATTTAATAAAGTGCACAGCGCAACAGAAGTGGAGGCGGAGTGGGGCGGGGGAGGTCGATGTGGTTTGACATCCGTGGCCTCAGCCAAAGGCCTGGGGGAACAACTCCATTTTGCAGGCCCTGTGGAACTGTACTTAGCCGTCCCGCCAGGCCCTGGTCTCGTGAGGGAGAGTGTTCTGCCAGGCCGGAGCCAGGGGCAAAGAGGCTCCGGTGGAGGCCAAACGGATGTTGTCTGGGCCAGGGATTACCAGCAGGTGTGGGCCAGCCGGACGCAAGGCTCTCTGGGGAACCTATTGGGAGAGGTGGCCCTGCAGCTATGTTGGCCCCAGACCGCATAGGGCTTTAAAGGTTAGTACCAACCCCTTGAACTTGATCTGGTACTCAACTGGAAGCCCATGCAGCTGGCAAAGCACTGGCTAGGGTGTATGCGCCCGCAAGGGCGTCCCAGCCAGGAGGCACATGGCTGCATGGTGCACCAGTTGAAGTTCCCAGGTCAAAGTCAAGGGCAGCCCCGCGTGGACTGAGTTACAGTAATCCAGCCTGGAAGTGACCACTGCATGGATCATTGTGGCTAGGTCCTGGGAGGAGAGATAGGGGACCAGTCGGAAGATGATAAAAAGCAGACCCGGCAACAGGGGTGACCTGGGCCTCCGCTGACAACAAGGCGTCCAGGATCACTCCTAAGCTCCTCACTCCTGGCGTCGGCATCAGAGGCGCCCTGCCAAGGGTTGGGAGTCGGAATCCCTGGTCCCACCCCCAACCCCTGCGGCTCAGGCACCGGACCACCATCTTCGATGGATTCAGCTTCAGCCAGCTGTGCTGTAACCAACTAGCCACAGCCTCCAATGCCCTGGCCAAAACATCTGGGGCAGAGTCCAGCCGTCCCTCCATCACCAGACACAGCTGGGTGTCATCAGCATCCTGGAGACAACCCAGCCCAAACCCCTGGATCAGCTGGGCGAGAGGGCGCGTACAGGTGTTGAATAACATCGGGGAGGGATCGCCCCCCCGAGGGACGTCGCATACCAAGGGGCATCACGGAGAAACCCTCTCCCCAAGCGCCACCCTCTGTCCCCGACCATGGAGACTAGCCACTGCAAGGCAGTCCCCCCACGTCCCTGCATGGGTGAGGCGGTGGGTTATGAGACGGCAGTCGACCACGTCAGACGCTCCTGTTAGATCAAGCAGCAGCACTGACCCACCACAATCCAGGTGTCTCCGGAGGTCATCTGTGGGGGAGACCAGTCCCGTCTCCATCCCGCAGCCAGGGCAGAAGCCGGACTGGAGTTGACCCAGTGTACTGAGGAGTCCTCCAGGAAGGTCTGGTGCTGTTCTGCCACCGCCCTCTCAACTACCTTGACCAGGAAAGGACGGTTCAACACTGAGACCTAGTTGGCTAGGACCAGAGGGTGCAAAGAAGGCTTTCCCAAGAACATGAATTCCCCTGTATCGTTTGCCTCAAATTCTCCCAAGTGTCCACTCAACACTGACTTGGAAATGGTTCGAATGGAACTGGGGTGAAAGAGCAGCACGGGTGTCCCTGCTTTAAATTCTGCAAGGCAGGTAGGGTTTCCATATGCCACGATGGTGCGGCCACGGGCGACAGGGAAGCCACCGTGTTTCCCAGGGATGCTGCCACCAGCTCTTTTGCACATGTGCAATCAAAACTCATGGCCAATTTGAACATTCTGCTCCTCAGAACATAAGAGAGAAGCCAATGCTGGATCAGGCCAATGGCCCATCCAGTCCAACACTCTGTATCCCACAGTGGCCAGAAATACCAGGTGCCATCAGGAGGTCCAGAGGTGGGGCCAGTGGGGCTCCCCACACTACTGAACTGTAGGCAACACGGGGCCTGTCCCTGCGCATCCATAGCAGCCCTTTTCTCAGACAGAAGGAGCCCCTTGCTTGGGGAAGGCCCCTCCCACTGGAGGGGAGGGCCTCTTCCTGCACAACAGAGCCCTGGGTGGCGGGCGGGGGCGGCCCACGGACGAATCGTCACACATCTCCTGAGTACATTTTCCTCCTGCCGCTCCTCCAAGGAGCCGAGAGCAGCGTCTGTGGTGTCCCCACCCTCCGTTGTGTCTCCATGTGAACACAGTGGGGCAAGGCGGGGGCCGGGAGAGTTCTGTGACTGGCCCGAGGTCACCCAGCCAAGCTCTGAGGGTACGACAGATAAGGGGTGCACAAAACTTTTAGATAGATAAATAAATACAAATAGCTGAGCATGGATTTCAGCCTGACACTCGGACCAATGGAGGGCAGCGGCCCTCTCGTACTGCCACGCGGACGCTTCTTCCACGCCCCTCCCTCAGCCGGCACCGACGGCCACGAATATCGATTCCATCTGATTAGACTGCTTGCATCCCACCTTCCCACACAAAACCGGAGATGGCTTTCGAAGCCCAGGTGCATAAAGAGCCCACAAAATCGGACATCCCATTCAGAACATGTTGACCTATGAGGTTTGGGAAAGGCCCGTGGGCTCCCAGGAAACAAAGGCCGGAAGCCAATGGGGTGGTGAGGGTTCTTTCTTCACACCTGGACCCCAGGCAGCATCTCAGTGTCCTCACAGTCGTCCCTTTAAATCCCTCCCCAGTCGACACACGTGGCTGCTTCACAAAAACGGCAGCTGTCAGTCTTTCTAGACTTTATACCAGCTGAGGGCAGAGGAGACCAGCTGAGCTCTGAGCAAAGTTTGCCAATATTTGCTCATTCAAAACTGGTTGCTCCTAAGCAGCACCACAACTCCTGCGCCCTCCGCCCTCCCTGGCGTCTCCCCCAAGTGACGTTCAGCTCCTCTTCCCCCACGTGCCCCGCCCTTCCTCCACATGCCCCGCCCTTCCTCCACGTGCCCCGCCCTTCCTCCCCATGCCCTGCCCTGTCTTCCCTGGCTCTAGAAGGCACCCATGTTCCACTCAGCATGTGCTTAAGGCTCTCAGGCTTCCCTCTGTAGCCACAAGAACCACACCCCTCCCTTTTGAACAGCGATCCCTATCGCTAGGCTGGTCCTTTTTCTAATTATTATTATTTTTCCAATATTTTTCCCAATATTTCCCCAGTATTTTTTTATTTTTGAAACATATCAGACATACACGGGGTAAATTTCTTTTCCGTTCGTATTTTTAACAAAACTTGTGCCTAATTTATCATGCATTTATGTATTTCACCTTATATCATTAAAAATATCACCTGCAAATACAAAGTCTATACTTTATATGTTCTCCTCAAGTTTTAAATGTCAATATTGTTTACTTAATATAATCTTCAAACCAGTTATAAAGTCTTGACCATGCATTTTCAAATGTCATTTCTGGTTGTCCTTCCAAAGTTAGTTTGTCCATTTCCGCTATTTCCAAAATTTTATTTAACATTTCTTCTCTCGAAGGTGTTTCTGATCTTCTCCAATATTTAGCACAGAGTATTCTGGGAGTTGTAATCAAATACAGTATGAGATAAGAGTCATTTTTTAATTTTTATTTTTACAATTTTCAGGTAAAATACTCAGCAAGAATATTTCTGGAGTGAAGGGTATTTTAAGATTTTTCGGTAAAATTTCACGAATCCAAGCCCAATATTTTTTTGCTTTATCTAGGCAGATCCAAGAGCCAGGCATCTGTGTGGCTGGCCTATAAAATTTCTGAAAATTAAAAACACACAGCGCTATTTTTAGTTTCATTCTTTTAAAAACATGATTTTTTAGGACGGAAAAGCAGGTAACCTCTTCCAGACTGTCCTCCTTGGCCCCGTCTTCTCAACAAGGTCACCTTCGTGGGACTCTGTCCGCATGTGGCTGACATTGATTCATGCGGCCAGATGGTGGGAGACGGAGCGCCATCGCTCAACACAACGTCTGACTGACGCCTAACAATCTGCTGCATGATACGTGGGGAAAGCTTACAGCTTTGATTAAAAATTTAACCTCATTCCTTAGTGCCTGACACGGTGCATGCGACCTGCCGTCTTGAATGCATCCTTACCGACAAAGCCGTCACGAGAAACCCAACATTTTGTTTTAAAGCTTGGGGACGACGGAACATGAGGCCGGGGCAACTCCCACATTCCCTGAAGGCGCATCCGCACCACTAACCCTATAAGTCAGCCACAGACAGATGTTAATAACGATGCTGCCAGGACACATGGCTTCATCCTCCTAAACAATAAGAAGTCTGAAGATTCCCAACGATGACCCAAAGCCGTTTTGTAGCTGTGGGAAATGCCGTGTGATGGATCTCCCCATCCCCCCCCCCCCCCCCCTTCTCCACCCCCATCCACTGAGACAAGCAGCCCCAAGTGAAGAACATGGCCTGCATAGTTCAGGAGCTCCATAGTTCATTTCTCACATGCTCAGATGCACCAGAGCGTGGGTGGAAGGATTCCCACCTGCGGAGCGTGCCTCGCTGGCCTCTCTCCTCCCACTACAGCCCCAAAGGTCCCCTGAAATACCCCTCCTCTGTCCCCAGGGACAGCTGGCCATTCACAAGGCCAACACCGTCCACACAAGGTGTGGCTTGCAAAGGGCCCCGGGCAAACCTGCAGGACAAAGGTGGTGTCTTTGGGCACGCACGAACCCGCCGCCTGGAATTCTAGGTACAGTTCCGGTCACTGCAGCTCAAAAAAAAAAAAGAGAGAGAGAGAGAAAGTGCAGAAAAGGGCAACTACAATGATTGAGGGGATGGAGCACCTTCCCCTATGAAGAGAGGTGAGAAGAGGTTGGGGCTCCTTAGCCTGGAGAAACGACGACTGAGGGGTGACGTGGTGGTAAGAGGTTCACAAGATTATGCCGGGGACAGAGAAGGGAGAGAAAGAAGCACTTTTCTCTGTCTTTCTCACCCTACGAGAACTCCTTGTGGGCACTCAATGACCTTAATGAGCAGGAGGATTAGAAGAGATAAAAGGGAGTCCTTCACATGGACATCACTGCTTATTTATTTATTTATAATTCGATTTATATCCCGCCCTCCCCTAAGGCTCAGGGCGGCTACCAATTGAGGCAAAAGCCATAATTAAAACAATTAAAACAAGATAAAAACATAACAATAGTACAACAAAGTGCCGGTGCGCTGATGTTCCCAGTTCCAAGTTGGGTTCCGGTAGAGTGGATCTGGACCAACGACGTCAGTTCCAAAGCGGCAGGTAGTTTTAGTCTTCTGCTGGAGGAAGTGGTGGCAGCTACAAGCACAGACAGCTTCAAGAGGGGATTGGACAAACCTATGGAGCAGAGGTCCATCGGTGGCTATGAGCCACAAGGTATAGATGGAACTCTCGATGAGGGGCAGTGATGCTCTGACTTCTTGGTGCTTGGGGGGGGGGCAATAGCGAGAGGGCTTCTGGAGTCCTGGCCCTGCTGGTGGACCTCCTGAGGGCACCTGGTATTTTTGGCCACTGTGTGACACAGAGTGTTGGACTGGATGGGCCAGTGGCCTGATCCAACATGGCTTCTCTTAAGTTCTTATGTCCAGGGCAGTGATGCTCTGTCTTCTTAATGCTTGGGGGGCAAGAGTGGGAGGGCTTCTGGGGTTCTGGCCCTGCTGGTGACCTCCTGATGGCCCCTGGGTTTTAGCCACTATGTGAGATGAAGTGCTGGACTGGATGGGCTATTGGCCTGATCCAACATGGCTTCTCTTATGTTCTTAACAGATAGTTCCCAGAGTCAGCATCGGTTGGTGGGTCACAAGCTGTGCAGGACTGTAACAGACCTAAAGTAAATGTCCAAATGGTTACTAAGATGGTGTTGCTCATTGGGAATGGAGAGTCATGGGTCACATTAGCCTAGGTTTTAGAGTAGAGTAGGTTTCCTTCCAATGGGACAATATAGAGGCAGCTGTCTGCTTAAAAGAGGGAAGCGCCTTCTCCAAACTGGCTTCACACAGCTCGTACAGAGCTGATCTTGTGCCTAGTTTGCAACGTGAGAACATGCCCATCGTTCTAAATCACACGTCCTCATCTGTTGATTAATTTTGGTTTCCGGTATTTGTTTGTGACCTCTGGCGATAAACAAAGCCTTTATTTTGCCACACAGACAGACGTTGGTGGAGGGAGGGGGGGAGCGCGGTTCCTCGAGCGACTGCAGACAGAACGTCAAAAGAGAAAAGGCAAACACGATCTCGAAGAGTAACTCATTAAAGAACAAAATGACAAACTAATCAGAATGTTTTGTATGGATGTGTTAAAACCTCTAATTTTCCCTTCCATTCAACTTTGCGACTAATTATCACTGTCAAAAAAACCCCCTCACGTCAACTTCAGAAGAGCTGTTTGCAAAACAATGCATCGCTTGAATCTCGTCTTATGAATCACCCCTTTTCTGATTAAAGTGGGCCCCGCGCACGGAGACGGAACCACGCCTCCATTCTGGGCTGGGTCTGTTGGCTGCTGCTTGGTGAACTGATTTGCTGCCATTAAACTGTGGGTGGTGTTTAGAGAAAAAGAAAGGGCTAGGGAGGTGGCATTAAACCAAACCCTGTATCTGAGGTAGTCTCGGCCACTGTCTGGTTTTGACATATCTGAGGTTAAGAGACAAGCCGTGCCAAGAACGCCGAGTGGCCCCCAGTTCCGTCAACACTAACACACGAAGAAGAGGAGGAGGAGGAGGAGGAGGAGGAGGAGGAGATTGGACTTATACCACGCCCTTCTGTCGCAGTCTCATAGCGGTTTACAATCTCCTTCCCTTCCCCTCCCCTCCCCACAACAGACCCCCTGGGAGCAACCCTCCCTCTAAGCTGTGGAGTCTTGTGAGCAAAATTTTTACTTTGTGAGCTCCTGGCGTTAAAGTTGTGAGTGAGCGATTTGGCTACTGCAGAAGTTAATTTGCTCTGGAGCCCCATCCTTCCCAAGAGATGATGGTTTTGGTTTTGGTTTCCTGCATCCACAGGGGGCCCTGCATTTCATCTCATCAGGACGGAGAGTGTGTGAGTGGGTGCTTAACCCTTCTCTGACGGGTCTCCTAATCAAGACTGTCCCCACCGTTGTCTGAGCTGCCTTTGCGTTTTGCAGGGAAACCTGGTCCCAAAGCCACAACGAGCCCTTTCCCTCGTGGGGAGGGGGGGGAAGCAAGATGGGGAGGGGGGGTGTTCTGATGGTCAAAAGGGCCCGCGGGGACAGGCACGTGCCCGCCCTTCCTTGCCACGCCCTGCTCGGATTCAGAGCCCGCCCGCCCCCGGCCCCCCCATGACTTCCGTCTAAAACAAAATGGCCTGAAAGACACTCCTTCTCTCCCACACGTAGGACTGTTGGTCTCCTTGGTGGGGGCTGGGGAGTGTATCAAGAAATGTGCCATGCGCAGCGTTCCCTCTAGGCTGAGTCAGTGTGAGCCAGCTCACAGTTTTTTAGCCTCCGACTCACACATTTTTGTCTCGGCTCAGGAAGGATGTGGCTCCAGAGCCAACTCATTTATGCAGTGGCCAAATCGCTCACTCACAGCTTTCATGACAGTAGCTCACGGAGTGGAATTTTTGCTCACGGGACTCCTCCGCTTAGAGGGAGGACTGAAAGGACAGAAAGGGGAGGGGCAAACGAGCAGCCACACGGGCTCAAGAAGGGGAGGCGAGAGGCACGATGGCGGGACGTCTTTTCACCTTGGGTTCTGTAACGAACAATAAAATTAATTGCTTCAAAAAGGGGGTCAAGCGAGCTAATGCACGCGAAGCCCATCAGGCTGTACTAATGAAAAGGGCAGGAGAATGCATCCGCTCCCATCATGTCCCTCAATCTCTTGACTGCGAGACGTTTGGGACGCAGGAGCCGTGACAAGTCCTTCCATGTCTATCTAGGCTTCTTCAAGGCCAAATGCAAGAGGGTGTGTGTGCTTGTGTTTGTGCGGGGGGGGGACTATGCATCTGATTCACAGCCAGCCCCCTCCTCACTCCCTTTGGAGCCCACTGACTTCAATGGACTTACAAAGGTGTAACGCTACTCAGGAGAGCTCTGTGTGATGGTGGAGATTCAAAATGGACTATTTGATCATTGGACTGATAAAGATGGCTCTGCTTCTTTGTGCAAAGGAAATTTGTACTAAAGCTATAGACAATTTGCGATAACCGTTGAACTTTAGTTGCTGTAAATTTTCCGGGCTGTGTGGCCGTGGTCTTGGCACTGTGGGACCTGACGTTTCGCCAGCAGCTGTGACTGGCATCTTCAGAGGTACAGCACAGAAAGAGGGAGTGCTCTCTGTGTCAAGGTGAGAAGAAAAAGAAAAATGGTAGGCAGGCAATTTATATCTACTCAGGAAGGTGGGGTAGGGCTGAGTCATTATCTTGTAGGAGTTCCCCAGGCTGTGAACCTGCTAATGGAGGAGCTTTCCTGAGGAGGTTCTTTACTGTCCACTCAGACCAGCATTGGCTCTCCAGGGTCTCAGGCAGAGGTCTCCCCCATCACCTCCTGCCTGATCCTTTTTAACTGGAGATTCCAGGGACTGAACTGGGGACCTTCTGCATGTCAAGCAGAGGCTCCGACACTGAGCCACAGGCCCCTCTTTACAGCTCTCCAGGTCCTCAGGCGGAGGTCTTTCCCATCACCTCCTGCCTGGTCCTTTTTAACTGGAGATGCCAGGGATTGAACCGGGGACCTTCTGCATGCCAAGCAGAGGCTCTGCCACTGAGCCACAGCCCCCCTTTACAGCTCTCCAGGGTCTCAGGCGGAGGTCTTTCCCATCACCTCCTGCCTGATCCTTTTTAACTGGAGATTCCAGGGACTGAACTGGGGACCTTCTGCATGCCAAGCAGAGGCTCTTCCACTGAGCCACAGCCCCTCTTTACAGCTCTCCAGGGTCTCAGGCGGAGGTCTTTCCCATCACCTCCTGCCTGGTCCTTTCTAACTGGAGAGGCTGCCGGGGACTGAACCTGCTACCTTCTGCATGCCAAGCAGAGGCTCTTCCACTGAGCCACAGCCCCCTTTTACAGCTCTCCAGGGTTTCGGGCTGAGATCTTTCACATCACCTCCTGCCTGGTTCTTTAATTGGAGATGCTGCCAGGGACTGAACCTGGGGCCTTCTGCAGAGGCTCTGCCACTGAGCCACAGCCCGTCCCAAGTGACAACTTAATTTCCCACAAGCTTTATTAAGAGCCTAAACTCCTTGCTGGCGCTCATTCGCTCCCCTTCTCTCAGTGTGTTCCCGCTTGCCAGGGGTCCATCCAGCACCCCTAAACCACTCCGTGTGGCAGAGTCAGCTTCACCAGAGCGTCTCTACGGGGGACACACGGCTCCACCTCTCAGAAGCCTGATTAACAGCCTGGGGGAAAATGTTTGAGAAAGCTACGGAAAGATGCGAGTGTCAAGGGAATAATCACTGAATCTCCAGGGTAAGGAAGACGTTTGAAAACAACCCAGCGGAGTAGGAAGGGGCAGTGGAGCTGATGTACTGCAAGACAGTCGGGCGTCTGAGACGATGTGCTGGGAAACCTCCCTAATGGCGAATGCTACGGCACAGATGTGCCCCAGAGAGCCAGTCCTGGCTACAAAGGAGGAAACGGTTTAAGATTTTTTTGGGGGGAGAATCTGATTGGTTACAGGGGGGGCATGACCCCCTCCCCAAATGGTGAACAGCAACCCAGAAATGGAGCGATGCAGGGTGGGAGACCAAGAAGGGGGACAGGAAGAGGGCAGGCAAAGCAAGCCTACCTAAGGGACCGCCTCTCCCCACATGTTTCCCCAAGAGCACTACGGTCGGGGACCCAAAATCTCCTGGATATTCCCCGCCCCAGGAACATCAACCTTGCTGTGACCAGGGCCAGGGCGTTTTCAGTGGCGGCTCCTACCTGGTGGAATGAGCTCCCAGAAGAGATCCGGCCCCTGCGGGACCTTGGACAGTTCCGCAGGGCCTGTAAAACGGAGCTCTTCCGCCAGGCTTTTGAGTAGGAGCCGCCGCCACCATTATTCCACCAACACTTTTTCCCATCACCGCACCACTGGCGCGGGTACCATCGGGGGGGTGTGTGTGAGATGTACCTGGCGGATGACAGGGTTGTGGGGACACATGGTCGTTGTATTGTTATAACAGCTGCAAAACACCATCTTGATTTTACGAATTGGAGCAAGTAGTGGAGCACCGATATTTTACTAATTGTATTATGTGGTATATTGTATAGTATTTTATTGTTCCTATTGTTTTTATTGACATTTATGCCCTTGTTAGCCACCCTGAGCCTTCAGGGAGGGTGGGATACAGATTTAAAGAATAAATAAATAAATTAAATTAAATAAGCCAGCGAGGGAGCCCTTAAGGGTGGGTTGGAGCTCAAAAAAAAGTTGAGATTACGAGGAGGGAAAAAATGCTCGCCAGAACTCCAGCGAGGGAAAAAGAAGAGAGTAACAAAGGGGAAGAAATTGGGAAAAGGAGGAACGGAGCTTAAGAATTTTAAACATTTAAGGCCACAAGAAAGAGAATATGGGAAAAGAAATGTGGACATTACTTTACAGGAGTACAAGAACCTACGTCACCTCGAGGAAAATGCAAGAAATCAAGATAAAAAAGAACTGGAATTTAGTGACTTTGTAATGATGGTTGACCATGATACATGATTTAATAATCTTGCTCTGATGTAGAAAGGTTATTGATGTTTGGATTACAAAACGATGATGGTAGGGTGGAGGATGAATTTAAGCTTGATATTTATATCTTATCACAAGTAAATAGTAAATGAATTTTTTGGTGATCTTAAAGAGTGGTATCATGAATTAATGTTACTGAGGATTAATATGCTGGATAATATAATAGAATATGGTAGCTGATTTTTTTGTTTCTCTTTCTTACAAGTAAATGGTAAATGTATTTATCCTTTTTTGTGTGTTTCTTGGGTGGAAAAAAAAAGTAGTATTAGTGTGGAGGTTACTATATTATAATTTGTTTAGGGAAATTAGGTGTGGGAATGAACGTTGCAAAGAAATAGACTTATTGTAAGTAACAGAAGTATTATTATGGCCCAGATCGTACAAAATGAATGTGGATGGCTTTGGATATAGTAAAAAAAAAAATGTCTAAAAATAGAATGAGGATTGTAAAGAACTGATTTATGAAGTAAAATTATGAAGTAAAATTAAAAATCGCTCCTAGGAATTAGAAATGAAATGTATTGTAAGTAACAAAAGTTTTATTATTATTTAGTGTGATTAAGACTGTTAATTAGGAGTGTTCACTGTGGTTCTAAGCAATACATACTAAAATATTTAAGATTAATATTTAGGTGGAATGATTAATTAATTTGACTATGGTATTTTTTATTGGGGATAAGAGTGGAATAATGATGCTTTAATGATGAAAATGAATTTAAGTGGATCTCTAGATGACTAAGTATATGATTAAAGTTGCTGAATATATCAAATCAGATTGGTTTAAGGTTAGAAACTTGAATAAATTATTCTGGTTGTTGTAATAGGTAAAAAAAATAATATATGGCAGGGGGAAAAAAAAGCAAAGTATGAATAGAATAAAATACTAGATAAAGACCTTGGGCAATGCAACAAAAAATGATTAACTATGTCAATTGATTAATGTGAAGTGTTGAGAACCAAGTTATTGTGTAAAATTATGTTTTGTTGTTGTTTTGTTGTTTTGTTTTCACGTGTGTTTGTTTAGTATAAAATCACAATAAATATATATTTTAAAAAAGAAACTGTGTTATTATGAACTGTTAGTATAAACCAAGCAACGCAACACTAAACTTTTTGAACAGAACGGATTAGTAATGTTAGGGTGAAAGTCTCTCCCTGGGACACCCCGCACTTTTCCTTTTCCCCCTCCCACCTTCACGGTTCACAGGTGCTGAGGCGTCAGCACGCTGTCTGGTTTGTAGCTCCATCTCTAGCAGAGCCGTGAGCCTTGTTAGACTCTGGGAACAGTTCTGTAACACCTCATAGTGCCGTGTGATGGCTTCCTGGAGCATCTGCCTGTCCTCCCTGCTCTCCAGCATCTCTTGTCTCCTTGCCTCCATATAGTCTGCATGCTGTCTGTCTGATTGGGCCAGCTGAGCAGCATGGTGCCTGTCTGCCTGCTCCATAATCCTCTCAGCGACTCCATACAGGCCATACAGTCTCTTTCTCCTGGCTGTGGTGAGCTGCCCAGGTTCCTCCTGTATGTCATGCTGCTCTGGTGGAGGTGAGTTGCTGCGACGAGAGGGGCCTGGCTCCTCCTCATCCACGGCATTAGGCACTGATGGGAAATAAAATATAACATCACAGTTACTAAGCAGAATTTATGCTCACGGGACTCCACAGCTTAGAGGGAACATTGCCCCCCCCCATTATTTTGGGCAGGACTGACCAGAGAACCCCAGATTGTTAAACTACTAGGGCACACACACACACACACACCCCAGAAAAACCCCAAGGGCAGAAATGAGACAATAGAGAATCTGGGTCTTATGATTGCAAAACAAGAAGACAAACTTTTATTTCTCAACAGATAAGCTTCCCACACCCACCCAAACTGTTACGTTTGCAGTATACCTGTAGTTAAAATCAGTTAGATTTCCCATGACATAAAACTGCAATGAGCACCTTTTCCTGCAAGGGAGGGCAATTGAGAGTGCAAATTGCTTGCTGACGTGTAGGATTAAATCAAGACTCACCAATGAAATCCTCCACCACTGTTTCCTCTGGGTCCTCTGCCTCCTCCAAGGGATCATCTATGAAAATAACAAAATTCAAATGATTACGCAACCAGGTTTATCTCTGAACACACCAGCTATATACCAATGACAGTTTAGGAGGCAGAGGGTAGTTTTCTAAAAATGAAAACCTGACAGGTATGAGGGGGCAAGTAAATACATACACTGACTCTACATGCAGCTTTAAGACCCACAAAGTTTATACCTAGGCATAATCTTCTGTCTGTCCTGCATAGTCCTATAACTTGAAGCATGTCTGAATTCTGACATGCTGCCTTGCCTCCCATCAAATATTGTGGCAGTGCCTGTTGGCATAGGTGACTTGGTATAGTACAGACTTTTGGGGGCATTAGAGAGATACAGTGACCCAAATAGTTCCTGCTTTCCTATCACTGCAAAAATATGGTTGGAGAAGAAAACGACATCCCTGTAAGGTAGGCAGCACCCCTAATCAAGGACCATTTTCATGAGCCCCCAATACCAAAGTCTTGCAAATCACAAAACTAGGGAAGCAGTAACTGTCATTACACCCCACTGAAAGGACCACCCAGCAATCAGGCAAGGGAAATCTGTACATGCATACTACAGTCATCTGTGCATCATCTTTGACAGGAACTCCCCCCCCCAGTCCCTTATATGCATGACTTACCAGGTCTGATGTCCTCCAGGTTGACTGTCTCCGGGCAAAAGAGGTCCTGGGACAGTCCTTCCGCTGGCACCTCATCCCGGAAGGTGATCGCAGAAGCTACCTCCCCCCTCGGCCTCAACATCCCTTCCCCTTTGAGGATCTCATGTAGCTCCCTAAAATAGGGACATGAGATCCTCCTGTTTCCAGGCCTGGAATTATTGTCCAGGACCTGCCTGTATCTCATCCGCGTAGATTTTGTTTTATTGCGGCATTCATCTGCTGTCCTGTCATGGCCCTTTTTGGCCATACCCATAGAAATCTTTAGAAATACAGCTTGATTTCTATGGTTAGCCCTGAGAGCCTCCTGTACCCTCTCATCCCCCCACAATACAAAGGAGGTCACGAACCTCCTGCTCCTCCCAGGTAATGCACCTAGTCACATTCATCCTCCCTGTTGATAATCCACCAAACCATTCAACCAAAACCAGCCTGCCACTCACCAACCTCAACCCACAAAGATGAAGGGTTTGCCTCCCTGTCCTTTATACCTGGTCCAGCTCTGTGCCAGCCAATCGCCTCTTGGCCTGGATGGGTACACATCAGGCTGGGGTAGCAACATCTGTCTCACCAATCACTGATGCCCTGATTTCCCACCAAAGCCTGCTGTCCAATGGGGTAGTAGTTTCCAGGGGGCAAACTGTCAACCCCTTCACCTTCCCCTGACTTGTTTCTGGGCATGGAAGGGTTAGCAACATTGCTGTCACCAATCACTGATGCCCTGATGTCCCGCTGGAAGCCTGCAGTCCAATGGGATAATTGTTCCCAGGGGGCAGATGTAGCCATCGCATGTATCCCAGTGGAGTCAAGGCATTCCAATGGGATCGCTATTGCAATCGTTTGGAGGTCCGGTATAGCGTTATAGCGATATAACGCTATAAATCGAACATCCCCCCCCCAAAGCCCGCGAGGGCGAAAAAAGGCGGGAAAAAAGCGTATCGGAACCGGGAGAGGGAACTGAAGACTACTTGGAAGCGGTTTACAGGTAAAACGCTCCAGTCCCGGTCCCTAAACGGGACAGAGGCTTCTGTGTGTGAAATGGCAGTTACATTCCGGTAGGGAAATGATTCTCAAACGGGTTCTGTCTGAAATGACAGACCAGAACCCGTTTGAGAACCGGTTCCCTACCGGGAGATATCGCCTGTCTGAAATTCCTCAATGTAAATCCTGGGAAAACCTGGAAGTGACACAGGATAGCTTAAGGAATTTCCAGAAATTCTATGGAATTTCCGGAAACGTGAGCTATCCTGTGGTTTTCCCTGGAAGTGACATAGCAGCACAGATGATGTTGTGCCTCCATGTGGTTCAGGACAGCAATGGTTTGGCCAATTAGTTGCCTCTCATTCCCCCCCCCCAAATTGGGGGTCAAATTTGTACCGCGACACCTTTCAGGTTTCATGTATACATCAGTTGTTTTAAGATTTCTGTATTTTATTTGTATACTTCGATTACTGGACTATCTTTAGGTTTCTTGATGTAAAATATTGTACACTGCTCTGAGCCTGCTTTGCAGGTAGTGCAGTAGAAAAGTAACAACAACAACAACAATAATAATAGTAATATCCATACCCCCAACCCTCCTGCCAGTTGGTAAGCACAGCCTGGCAATCGTAGAATTTACTCTCTCACACAGCAGCCATCCGGGCCTTATTGCAGGCTTTCCTATAACTTTGGAGTAAGGCAGATTTGAGAAAGATCAGAGAAAAATCAGAGAAACCCCCAGAGGTGCACAAATGTACTACGATGCTGTGGGGAAGCAGGAGGGAAAATGCTTCCCCAAAAGCCTTGAACTTAGGGCAAGTTATTTTTAAAATGAACAAGCTTAGACTAGGGCAGCTCTGCACATATTTTCACTATTACAGTGCAATCTGAAAAAGCATTGAATGCTTCTAATTCCATTGAAGTCACAGTACTGCACCCCAGAGGGGCAAATAATGCCCTCCTGGGTCCTTTTTGGTCAGTAAAATGGTGTAGACTGAAACGGACCCCATTTCTCAATCATCCTGATCTGTGGTGCTTGGGAACTTAAGTTCCCAGTAGCGGCCATCTGACTGTAGGAGTATGAGGGTCAGATCCAGGGAACCCAGATCCAACTTGCAGAAAACCTTTTTCTGATGTACAGAACCACTCCACTGCTAATGTGTCCTTCCCATATACCTTACGTCCATTGTAGCTGTGTCCCAGTGAATTCTGAAATGTCCATTATATTTATGCTGCTGTTTAAGAACAAATCTCTCTTCTTGGCTCTGAGGCCTCTAGTATTTACATATAAACACTTTTGTTTTGTTCCCTTCTCCAAGTGCTCTCAGCCATACACTTTGCTTGTTTTTGTCATTCTGCCAAGGGATATGGCCCCCCGTTGGATAAACACGTAGCAGCTATGGCCAGTGGTGCCTTTTACCAGTTTTGGCCCTTCCTGGGCAAAAAAGATCTTGCCACTGTAGTATCTTGCCCTGATAACACCTACACCAGACTATTGCAATGCACTTTACATGGGGCTGTTCTTGAAAATGGTCCAGAAGTTGCAATTGTTACAGAGTGCTGCAGCCAGAATGTTGACAGGTATGGGTTTTAGTGACCAATGACCATGTCACTCCAGTTTTGTTCCATCTACACTGATTCCCAGGTCCCAGTCACACGGGCAGGAAAATGCGGTGGTGGTGGGGGGGACGTGGCTGTCAGCCCCGGGGCTAAAAACCGCGTGGTTGCTCGAGCAGACCTACTGATCGAGGTCCCGTGGAGGTCCCGTGGTAGGGGGAGGGGCCGATCACTCCACAGTCCTGCGGCGCGGCAAAGAAGCGGGGCGCGGGGCAAACAGGGTTGGGTTTTTTAAAAAACCCAAATGTACGCATGCTCCCTTGGGTGCTTGTGCGCATCCGTGGAGACTTTGAAAAAAAATCCTTTTTCCAAGGGGACATGGGCGGGCGCCGGAACTACCACCGGAAACGTGATCAGACGACCGCCCTTGCCCCCCGGTTTCAGGAAACTAGTACCTCCAAGGTACTAGTTTTTTACCACTCATCTTCCGCGGGAAGCCTCGGGTTCGCCACGGGAGCTCGACGCTTCCCAGATGTGACGGTGAGATCGCGCCTGGAAAATCCGCCTATCTTCCATCCCTCTAGCGTGCCTAATGCTCCGTGTGACTGCAGCCCCAGTTTGGCTTTGGGCCTAATTCAGGGTTGCTGGTATTGAATGTTAAAGTCCTATATGGCTGTGGGCCAGCATAATAAGGACTGCCTACTCCTGTGAACCTACCTGACCAGTTGGTCATCTTCAGAGGATCTGCTTCAGGTGTCCCTGCCATCTGAAGCTAGACAGGTAGCAGCCTGAGAAAAGACTTTGTCATGGCACCGAAACCTTGGAACGACCTCCCCAGGGTGATCTGTCTGTCTCCCTCTCTTGTTGTCTTCTGCCATTGGGTGAAGACTTTTTTGTTTTGTTTGGCTTGCAGCAACTCTTATTGGCCCTGTTTTTCTTTTCTCTTTTTTGTTGTTTTGGGGGTTTTTTTATTTTAAAATATTTCAAATATTTGGGTTTAAAATGCTGTTTAAATGTTTGGAATGCTTACTGTCTGGAAGACCCTGAGGTGAGTGGAAAGGCAGCACAGAAATATTTTAAAAATAAATAAATGGTTTTGTGGTAACATGGTTACCTGTATGGGTCATTGTGGTAACATGGTTACCTGTATGGGTCAAAATGCTTATGTGCATTTAGCATCACTATTCTGAAATTTGAGCTGAAAAGTTCGAAATGGCCCATTCTTTCCATGTTTTTTAAATTGTAATGATTCTGTGTCAAAGGGCAGTCACCGACATCCTCACTGTAAACCTCAGCTGGGTACAATAGTGGAAAGGAAACATCTTTTCCCCTTCCATTGTGTAAATTTTGGATAAAAATAGATATGTGAGCAGTTGAAACTTGATGCCTTGTTTTGTAAAACCCCCTCACTTCAAGTATTCTGAAAGTTCAGAGCAGTCTGCTCTGTGGGAGTCTAGGCTCACAATAGAAACATACTTAAATCAGAAAGCCAGTGTAGTGCATTCGCTGACAGGAATCAGAAAGAAGAGGGTCAATTGTGAACTCTGCTGTTCGTTTCAGAGGGCAGCCGTGTTGGTCTGAGGTAGAACAGCTGGATTCAAGTCCACTAGCCTCTTAGAGACCAACGAGATTTTTTGGGGTGTGAGGTTTTGCGAGTCAAAACTCCTTTCGTCAGGTATCTGATGAAGTAAGTTTTGACTCTCGAAAAATCATACCCGAAAATCTTGTTCTCTGAGATGCTACTGGATTAGAATCTAGTTGTTGTACCATTAAAGGTTTCCCTTGCTCGAAAGCTAGTAAAATCTGACTCTAGGGGGTGGTGGTCAACTCCGTTTCCAAGCCGAAGAGCCAGCGCTGTCCGAAGATGTTTCTGTAGTCATGTGGCTGGCATGACTAAACGTTGAGATGCATGGAATGCTGTTACCTTCCCACCGAAGTGGTACCTATTTAACTACCTGCAATGTCTTGCTTTCGAACTGCTAGGTTGGCAGTAGCTGGGACCAGAGACAGGAGCTCACTCCATCACACGTTACTAGGGTCTTGAACTGCCGAACTACAGACCTTCCAATCTGCAGCTCAGCGTCTTAACCTCTGAGCTACTGTGGCCCTATGTTCAACCATTAGATGGCTATAAATATACTACTTTCTTTGTCTTAGTACTCCATTTTCAATGCGTGAAGCCCTTTGACCTCTTTGAAGTGCTATATAGGCTGAAAAATGCGGGCCGGAAAATGTGGGGGGGAAGCGTGGCTGTTTGCCCCGGAGGAAAATAACGTGCAATTGCACGATCAGACGTCCCTTCGAGGTCCTGTGGAGGTCCCGTGGTTAGGGGGCAGGTGCTGATCACACGATGATCCTGCAGTGCGGCAAAAAAGCGGTGCAGCGCGATCACACCAGCAATTGCTAGGCGCCACTTCCGAGGCAAACGGGATGGATTTTTTTTCAAACTGAAGTTTGTGCATACGCATGACCAAGCAATCGTATCTGCACATCCGAAGGCGGGTGGTGGGCTTACCGGAGAGGGTGACAGACGCTTCCGGACCCCAACAGAGCTCTGAGGCATAGCCAATGGAGGGGGAGGTGGGGCCCCTCATCACAGCCACTCTAACCACCTGCGCAACAGTGGCCATAGCAACCCTCCCGAGGTGGCAAGCCTGGCTGCAGTGGGAGGGGGCCTCTTTGTGCGCATGCGCCGTTGGGCGCTTGTGCGCATCCTGTGGAGACTTGGGGAAAAAACCTGTTCGTGACGGGACATGGGTGGGCCACGGGATTCCACCGGAAACACGATTAGGCACCCGCCCTTGCCCTGCGGTTTCCGGAAACTAGTACCTCGCATCTTCGGCAGGAAACCTCGGGTTCGGCACGGGAGCTCTACGCTTCCCAGATGTGGTGGTATGATCACGCCCAGAAAATCCGCCTATCTTCCGTCTCTGTAGAATGACTAATGTTCCATGTGACCGCAGCCATAGATGCTTATTATGAGTAGTATTCCTCACAGTTCTGTCATGCCTCACACTGGTATCAGTGTTGCTCCCACGAGTCAAATTCTTTATAATTATACAATGTACAACTTCATACTTTGCTTGGATGTTTGAGGTACTTTTATAATGATAGTAATTGTGATTCTTTATTAGAACAGATGAAACACAAGAGTTGGCAGGTGTGTTGGTCCTTAGCAAAACACAAAACCAAAAGTCATGTAATAGCTTTTATTACTACCAACACATTGTGCAAATGTTTGAGTTCTTCCAGACTATTCATTAGGCTGGATTTGTTTTGTTTTTTAAAGGAGAGAAAATGTGTTTTTGTCTCTTGCCCCTTTTGTTTTTAATATCCAGTGTGGCTAAGAGTTCTATGTTGTGTGATTTGGTCAATCTTAATAAAAGGTATTGCTTTATGTGGCATTTTGGATTTGGATTTGGGTTATTGTTGCTGTACCTTTCCCCCCTGCAATATATCTATGATCATTTTCTTCCTGTCTCTTTGGATAGAACTGCCACCTTTTTTCCTTTGTGGCATAGCTTTTGTGCCTTTTTTCCTTTGTGGCATGGCTTTTGTGTGACATGCAGAAATTCAACCAGTGTAGCCTTTTCTGGGATGGTCATAGGTGAAACATCCCTGGTTGTATTTCTGCCTGCCAGGCAGCTGTTCAAGGATCTGCTGTACAGAAAATACAGCTACCTTAAAGAAGCTCTGTGTGGCTTTTGGCAATATGAAGATTTTTTTGTTTATGATCTGAATCTTTAGCTATCCAGCTGGGGGAGTCACAATTACCTTTCTGACAGAGTTCAGACACCCCCAGCAAGCTGTGGTATGCATCAGCTAGGATCGAGGAGGGTTAAAAATAATCACCTGTAGTTGAAATGAGACTTGGGAACTAGGAAGTGCTGTGGCTCAAGCTTCCTGTATGAATAAGTGCAGCTTTCCCACAGCTATTGCATATGTGTATGGTGACGTGTGTTTCCCCCCCCTCAAAGATAATGGCAACATGCTCTTAATAGGAGGGAGGAGATTATTTCTCAGAGCGAGAGGGTTGGGAGATGAGTCCTGTTTCAGCTCTGTAACATCTAAAGCTTTCAGACACGGGGAGAAGGAAGGAGGCAAAAGAAAGGAATGAAATCTGTCTCCTCAGGCTCTGAGCGTCTGCTGGCTGTGACATGAGTCTTGAAAGCAACGAAGCGCAGCAGGAGTGGAGCATTTGAAAAGTCAAACTCCTGGGGGCTGAATCCTTCTCTCCTTTCGCAAGGTATGTTGGTGTGACCCGTGTTTCTTTACAGAAGGAGATGCTAGATAAAGCTAGTTAATCTTCATTTTGAGTGCTGGATGGGAAAAGTAAAACAAATAATTCTGGGTACATAATTTTAATGTTAGCTGCCAGTATTGCAGCGCTTAGAAAATCTTCTGAGGTAAAAAGCATTTAAAAAAATATTTCGCAGGAAAGAAAAATATTGGGTTTATCAGGATAAAAAATGCTTGGAAATGTGATTGGAAATGCTTATTCATAATTATATGGAAGTAGAAACTCAATGGCATAGTAACTTATGTGCTGCAAATGGTTTCAAACTTTCTGTCAGAGGAGGATTGCAACAGTGCAAATCTATTTGAAATTTCATGCACTGAACAAAAATCCCTGTATCCTATTTAAGTCATAAATGCTCAAGTATCATTTTTTCCACTCTAACTCCATTAGGAATTTAGTAATAGTGGCATTCTGTTGGCAAATATGTAATGTAAATATTTTTGGTTCCTCATGTGGATTATTTTATTATCCAGTAGAGAAAATAAAAGCCATATGTTTGTGTGACTTCTTGTATACAGTACAAAGTGGCCTCTCCTCTTTAGTCTGTGAGTGAGTTGTTGCTTTAAGACTTTATATGATAAAGTACTAGTCAAATACAAGCCCCATAACTCCAGTTAAATATCCTGAAAGACTTAAAGAAACAGTGCAGCATTTCCCCCCTAATACATTTGCCAGAATTATTTCTGAATACATGGATTTAGTATGCAAGCTTGTATGTTTGGGGACAAAGAGAAAAACAGTATTTTCACCAATAGCTTTAGCCCTCTGCGGATGGGCAAAGTGTGTGGAGGCAGTATCAACATTGTACCTGCTATCCCCAACCCCTTCCTCTGTCAATGATGGTAACTTCTGCACAGAGGTCTGTGTGCCAATACAGAACATTCATGGCCGTGAATTAGGGGTGCCAGCCTCCAGATGGGATCTAGACATCCCCTGGAATTACAGCTCATCTCCAGACTACTGAAATCAGTTCCCATGAAGAAAATGGATGCTTTGGAGGGTCACACTATGGAATTGTATCCCACTGAGGTCCCTGTCCTCCCCAGGCTCCACCCAGGAGTTTCCCGACCTGGAGCTGGTGACCCTTAACCCCCCCCCCCCGCATCCCTCTGCCAGTGGCCAAGGACAACCCGGCAGCCCAATCTCTTCCTTCAGAACACACATGGCCCTGAATGCATGATGAGTACAGATCACACATTCAGAGCTACATTACACACACAGACACTTCTGCAGAAGTTACAGTCAGTCAAAATGTTTTTTGCTTTATCGCAAGTCCACCACATATGGTAAAAAGAACCCTCTATTCTTTTACATTTCCAACATTTGTTTGACACATAACTACTTATATTTGCTATCTTTTTTGGTGTCATATACCATCTATACATCATCTTATAGCAATTTTCTTTTAAATTATTACATGTTGAAATTTTCATTGCATTTTTCCATAAAAATTCCCAGGATGACATATATATTTCCTTATTCATATTAACTGCCCATTTTATCATCTGCTCCTTAACTGTTTCATCCTCTGTATACCATTTTAGCAATATCTTATACATTTTAGATATCATCTTTTTACCCCCTTCCAACCACAAATTTTCAATTTCATTATATTTTTTCCTAAACCCAAAGTCTTTTTTGTCTGTTTTAAACAAATCATAAATCTGTCTATATTGTAACCAACCATAATTAAAGTCCAATTCCACTTCTGCTTTCATGTCAAACGTCTTTCCAACCGGTTTCAAAATGTCTCTCCTTTATAACTCAAATAAGGCTTGATTACCTCTGCTGGTACTATCCAAAGTGGTCTCTCCTCTGAAAAAAACCTTCTATATTTAGTCCATGTATCAAATAGCATTCTTCTAATATAATGGTGCTTAAACAAATTGTCCATTTTTGTTCTCCCACACCATAGGTATGCGTGCCATCCAAATTTACAATCATGTCCTTCTAATGCCAACAGTTTTCTACTGTCTAAGGTAATCCATTGTTCCAACCATGTTAAACATGCTGCATCATGATACAGTCTAAATTTCGGTAATTGAAATCCACCTCTTTCTTTTGCATCACATAAAATCTTCATCTTAATCCTTGGTTTTTTCAAACCACCACAGGAATGATAAACAATTTCTCTTTTTCTATATTTTTGCTTCTTTTATCAACTTTTTTCTTCTCCAAAGTCACTCAAATAATTTTAACGTTCATTATTGCCTATCCGGTTCTTTCAATATTCGCATCGGCTGTTTACTGGTAAGCAAAATAATTTTTCGTTACCTTGTTTGTTTATCTTCGGTTTTCGCACTGCCTCTTTTCGGTCAAATTTCCCCCCCTGCGTCTTAAGAAGTCGGTAAATGGCAATTTTAAGCTGACATCCCAGCTCGCTGAGATCCTTTAGTGCTGATCTCAACGCCCGCTTTGGGAGAGGGGATCAAAGTGTAACACAAGTCTCCTCCGAGGCTTGATCACACCAATCTCAACTCTCCCTTGGGTCTTGATGCCTGCCAGTCATTCCCCCTGCTTGGAGGAAGCTGCGCTAGATGAAATAATCATCCAAACTGCTGATAAGAACCACCGTCCACCCTGAGAACTTACAAGGTGCATCAAATCGCCATTTTACCCCGACCGGAAGCCTGAAAATGGGAAGATCTTGATCCCCCCCCCTTTTATGAGTTTGAAATTGCCTGAACTTGCTTCAGTGCTTTTGGTAGCCTAGGAGGTTTAGGAAACTGCCCAACCCCACCTCAATTTTATACTGAACATTGATAGACTTTTCTAAAAGCTACTGTGTTCATTCTATCTCTTTTTCTCCCGCTCGTCCTTAAAGAGTTCAGGGTGTAGGGTTGCCAGCTCTGAGTTGGGAAATACCTGGAGATTTTGGGGCAGAATCTGGGGAAGGCGGGATTTGGGGAGGGGTGGGACCTCAGTCCACCTTCCAGATCAGCCATTTTCTACCTCAAAACTGATCTTTGCTGTCTGGAGACCAATCGTAATGGCAGGAGATCTGCAGGTGCCACCTGGAACCTGGAAACCCTATTAGGGTAATATACATGATTCTTCCATCTTTAGTTTGATCCTCACAACAACCCCGTGCAGTGGGGGGGGGGAAACTGGCCCGAGATTCCCCATTGAGCTTCAAGGCTGAGAGGGGATTCTGCCATATGATTGCCGTATTGCTTATCCGTAAGTTTCTGGACCATTTGTTTTAATGAGTTCCTGTGTATCTGCCTCTGAACACTGGACTTTGGTGTGATATGAACTTAATACTTTGCCCTTCTGTTTTAAAAATAAGCTGCAACGGGAAACCATGGGAAGCTGGTTGTCCTTATACACAGAAGGGCTGGTGTTTTTAATAGCAATAAACCCAGAAGCCACAAGACCTTAGTCTATTCTGTTCTGGTTTACTTGACCACAGCACCAGCATTTCTGCCTCTGGAGACTGAGATTGTATTAAAAATGCAGTTTGAGGGCCATTGGAAGCACTGGGTAATTTTGCAGTGTTCACAAATGTTTACTTAACTGCCTGTGCCAAATGTCTTTGCACGTAGTGTTCCATTGTCTTGGTCTTGAACATACAAAGTACTAGTTCAGGAGTTTCTAACTGGTCATTACTATAATATAAAAAGGAAATGAAATACAGTGTTGTTGTTTTTGAAAAAATACTTAAAAAAAGAAACTGTCAAATCATACAGGACACATTTCTTTTGTACTAACTCTCAAAGTTGGAGAGATTTGCTCCTTTGTATGCCAAAACACACAATTTCTGTGGTTTCATTTAAAAAAAATATGGCGTGTGCCACATGACTTCAAGTGTTTATATGACCATGGCCTTAGGCTAAATCTCCCAGTGAGCTCAATGAAACCTGATGCATGCCTATGGCCATTAAGCACAGGAATGGACCACGTTGCAGCTTCAGGTGTATTACCTGATTACAGTTTCTGTTTGGGACCTAATTTGGTAAACTCTTGAGCATCACAATTCTAATTCACAATTGTTGTTGTCAGCTGTCGTCCAGAGGTCTTGACATGTACAAATACGCACAGGACTTGGCATTGACGAGGAGAACGTTGTATTCTTTTTCAAAACAACAAGTCTTCATGCAAAGTTGTGGGATTTATTGGATGCAATTTTATGTTAAATGAACTTCCACTTTGCTCTCTTTATATTGCCACTGAAATGAAATGAAATTACTGTAGTGAATTTGGTGAGACTAGAAATTAAACTACAGCTGCTGTTATCAACTGGGAAGGGTGAATTCTGCTTTTAGGGGTTTTACCCCTTATGGCTTTTCAGGAGAGCAACAGAGTTCTATGGTTAAGGGAGGCAAGCTTTCCCTCTACTGCAACGATTCTTCACATTGCTTTGGTGAGGGGATTGTTTGGTAGGATTCTCCATGCCTTTAAGGAAGGTATGATCAAACTGCAGCCTTATGTTTCTAAGCTAAAAAAATAAAATAAAATCCATTCATCTTTAGTGCCTACACTTACTCCCACTTAACAGTATTGACTTTTCAGTAGTACGAAGCTCAGGACTAGTATAATGCTTTGCCTCTGTTCCTCTTGTTATGGTCATGGGAATAATAAAGAAAACATTTAGAAGAGTTAGTATGATATGACTCATTCATAAAAGGCAGAGCTTTCTCTGGGTAAGAAGCAGAAGCACAGCCTTGAAGCAGGGTTTGTCATGTTCTAGAGTAGATCGTATTGTGACTTAAAGATCAGGCTTGCAGTTTAGGAGTGTTTCTGGAGGTTCCTGGATGTTTAAGTGGTAAAAGCTGTTGGCCAGGAGTGCCTTTTTACCATGTTGGACTTAAAGGAGTGGTCCTGAGTAGGAAAGATTAGGCTGTTGACATTCACGCCCAGTTAATTTACAAGTTAGTCTATTGCAATGCGCCCCACTGGGGGATTCCTTTGGGAAGTGATTGGGATCTACCACTGGTGAAGGTGACAGTGAGAGTTTTAACAAGCCCCTGATGTACTGAGCATATTACTGTAGTATTGATGTGCAAGTTCTCAGTTGGTTTCTGGGCTCAGGTAGAAGCACTGACCTCAACGGCTGCCTGCCCCCAGCAATCTGGCCCAATTGTTTATGTCATCTTTGTAGGCTCTCTTCTGTGTACTTTTATCATCACAGGTGGCAATGCTCCCTGCTCCTCTGGCGTGCGGCTCATAGAGACTACACTTTTTGGTTAATAACAAAACAGCAGTTTGCTGTGGCCTCTCTAATATATGAGATGACACACAGAGATTTGTGCCTTGCTTACAAACCAGGATTTTAAATGTCCACTAACCCAGGGGTGAAGGAACAAAGCGAAGTGCAGTGTGCTATTCCATCTGATAGAGATGTGATAGGAAGGCCCGGGTCACACGGGAGGATTTGCCCCATGGGAGGGACGGATCGGGGGTGCATCAAGCGGGCGCGATCATACCACAACATCTGGGAAGCGGTGCGCACCCGTCCCCAATCCATCCCTTCCAGGTGAAGACGCGGCTTTAAAAGGTAGTAGCAAAACAGCACTACCTACCAGTTGCCGCGCAGCAGGGGTGGGCGTCTGATCGCCAACGTGCCCGTCTCTCCTGCAGTATGCGAGGTCCTGCCAAACTGCACATGCACACGCATGCACAGCAGGCTCGCCTTGCTCTCCAGTTCGTGGCTTCCCCTGGCATCTGATCATGCCGGGGAGGAACTGCGTGGTGGCTGGGGGGATCTGTCTGATCCTGCAGCTGTGCTTCTCTTTTGATGCGGCTCTAAAAAGCCACACTTCAGCCGTGCCTTTCCCCCTAGTGTGACCGGAGCCCAAATTGGCTTTTACTACAAAGCAGGAAGTCTTCAGACTATAAGCCACATACAAGTTGAAAAAGGAAGATATAAGTCCAGGGTCTTCTGAGGCTTGTTTGTCAATCAAACTGTAGTTACTCTGGTCATATGAATGTAGACAGAAATTCCTCATTGGTAGCTCTCAGAATGTGGAATTCTACCCTTATTTATTTATTTATTAAATTTGTATCCCGCCCTTCCAACATGGGCTCAGGGCGGCGAACATAGAGGCAAATGCCATACATAAAACAATAAAAGAATAAACAATCATTACCTATAAAACAGTTAAAAGTCGGTGCTCAACAGACCATATCAATTCCATAATAAAATACCAATAACAATCACACACTCCGAGTAAACACAATTGTCTCTGCTCAACTGATGTTAAGATGTTAGGCACTTTTATGTAGTGGCCCATCACTTGTGGCCCCTCATGGATCACTGCCTTGTCGTGGCGAGGGGGCTTGCGCAGTTCAATGAAGCTGTGGGCTATGCCGTGAAGGGCCACCCAAGACGGACAGGCCACAGCAGAGAACTCAGACCAAGCGTGATCCACCTGGAGAAGGAAATGGCAACCCACTCCAGTATTTTTGCCAAGAAAACCCCATGGACAGTATCAAAAGGCTAAAAGATATGACGCCGGAAGATGAGCCCCTCAGGTCGGAAGGTGTCCAATATGCTACTGAGGAAGAGCAGAGGACAAGTACAAGTAACCCCAGAAAGAGTGAAGCGGCTGGGCCAAAGCCGAAAGGACGCTCAGTTGTGGATGTGTCTGATGGTGAAAGGAAAGTCCGATGCTGCAAAGAACAATACTGCATAGGAACCTGGAATGTAAGATCTATGAATCAAGGTAAGCTTGACGTGGTCAAAAATGAGATGGCAAGACTGAACATCGATATCCTAGGAATCAGTGAACTAAAGTGGACAGGAATGGGCGAATTTAACTCAGAAGACCATTATATCTACTACTGTGGCCAGGAATCTCGTAGAAAAAATGGTGTGGCCTTTATAGTCAACAAGAGAGTGCAAAAGGCAGTACTGGGATACAATCTCAAAAATGACAGAATGATTTCTGTCCGATTCCAAGGCAAACCATTCAACATCACAGTAATTCAAGTGTATGCCCCAACCACTGATGCAGAAGAGGCTGAAGTGGACCGGTTCTATGAAGACCTACAACACCTCCTAGAACTAACACCAAAAAATGATGTCCTCATCATCATAGGGGACTGGAATGCTAAAGTAGGAAGTCAAAAGGTAACTGGAATAACAGACAAGTTTGGCCTTGGAAAGCAAAATGAAGCAGGGCAAAGGTTAACAGAGTTTTGTCAAGAGAACACACTGGTCATAGCGAACACCCTTTTCCAACAACCTAAGAGGCGACTCTACACATGGACATCACCAGATGGGCAACACCGAAATCAGATTGACTATATAATTTGCAGTCAAAGATGGAGAAGCTCTATCCAGTCAGTAAAAACAAGACCTGGAGCTGACTGTGGTTCAGATCATGAGCTACTCATTGCAAAATTCAGACTTAAACTGAAGAAAATTGGGAAAACCACGAGGCCATTCAGGTTTGACCTAGATCGCATCCCTGATGAATATACAGTAGAGGTGAAGAATAGATTCAAGGGTCTGGATTTGATAGATAGAGTGCCTGAAGAACTATGGACAGAGGTTCGTGACATCGTACAGGAGGCAGCAATCACCACCATCCCAAAGAAAAAGAAATGTAAGAAAGCAAAGTGGCTTTCTGATGAGGCTTTACAAATAGCAGAGGAAAGAAGGAAAGCGAAAGGCAAAGGCGAAAAGGAAAGATTTACCCAACTGAACGCAGATTTCCAGAGAACAGCAAGGAGAGATAAGGAGGCCTTCCTGAATGAACAGTGCAAAGTAATAGAAGAAAACAATAGAATGGGAAGGACTAGAGATCTCTTCAAGAAAGTTGGAGAAATCAAGGGAGCGTTCCATGCAAAGCTGGCCATGATAAAGGACAAAAACGGTAGGGACCTAACAGAAGCAGAAGAGATTAGGAAAAGATGGCAAGAATACACAGAAGAACTATACAAGAAAGACCTCGATGTCCTTGACAACCACGACGGTATAATCACTGACCTCGAGCCAGACATCCTGGAATGTGAAGTTAAATGGGCCTTAGAAAGCATTACTAACAACAAAGCTAGTGGAGGTGATGGTATTCCAGCTGAGCTATTCAAAGTCTTAGAAGATGATGCTGTTAAAGTTCTGCACTCCATTTGCCAGCAAATTTGGAAAACGCAACAGTGGCCACAGGATTGGAAAAGGTCAGTATACATTCCAATCCCAAAGAAGGGCAATGCCAAGGAATGTTCAAACTATCGCACAATTGCACTCATATCACACGCTAGCAAGGTCATGCTCAAGATCCTACAAGCTAGGCTTCAACAGTACGTGGATAGAGAACTACCAGAAGTACAAGCTGGGTTTCGAAGAGGTAGAGGAACTAGAGATCAAATTGCCAACATTCGCTGGATTATGGAGAAAGCAAGAGAGTACCAGAAAAATATCTACTTCTGCTTCATTGACTATGCTAAAGCTTTTGACTGTGTGGATCACAACAAACTATGGCAGGTCCTTAAAGAGATGGGAGTACCAGACCACCTCACATGTCTCTTGAGAAACCTGTATAAGGGCCAAGAAGCGACAGTTAGAACCGGATATGGAACAACTGATTGGTTCAGCATAGGAAAAGGAGTACGACAAGGATGTATATTGTCACCTTGCTTATTTAATATATATGCAGAGTACATCATGCGAAATGCTGGCCTGGATGAATCACAAGCGGGAATTAAGATTGCTGGGGAAAAGATCAACAACCTCAGATATGCAGACGATACCACTCTAATGGCAGAAAGTGAAGAGGACCTAAAGAGCCTCTTGCTCAGGGTAAAAGAGGAGAGCGCAAAAGTGGGCTTGAAGCTCAACATCAAAAAAACTAAGATCATGGCATCCGGCCCCATCACTCCTTGGCAAATAGAAGGGGAAGTCGTGGAAGTAGTGACAGACTTCACGTTCCTGGGATCCCAGATCACCGCAGACTGTGACAGCAGCCATGAAATTAAAAGATTTCCTTGGGAGGAAAGTGATGGCGAACCTAAACAGCATGATAAAAAGTAGAGACATCACCCTGCCAACAAAAGTCCGCATGGTCAAAGCAATGGTATTCCCAGTAGTCATGTATGGCTGTGAGAGTTGGACTATAAGGAAGGCCGAGCGCCGAAGAATAGATTCTTTTGAACTATGGTGCTGGAGGAGACTCTTGAGAGTCCCTTGGACTGCAAGAAGAACAAATCAGTCAATCCTCAAAGAAATCAACCCTGACTGTTCCCTGGAAGGCCAGATAATGAAACTGAAGCTCAAATACTTTGGCCACCAAATGAGAAGGGAGCACTCACTGGAGAAGATGCTGATGCTGGGAAAGTTTGAAGGTCAAAGAAGACGGGGACGGCAAAGGATGAGGTGGTTAGACAGTGTCATAGATGCAACAAACATGAAATTGAGCCAACTTCAAAGGACGGCGGAAGATAGGAAGGCCTGGCGTGATCTGGTCCATGGGGTCGCAAAGAGTCAGACTCGACAAAAGTACAATGGCAGTGGCAGCCCTTACTCAAAAGCCTGATGGAAGAGCTCCGTCTTACAGGCCCTGCGGAACTGCATAAGGTCCCGTAGGGCCCTGATCTCCTCCGGGAGCTCATTCCACCAGGAAGGGGCTGCCACCGAAAAAGCCCTGGCCCTGGTTGCAGCATATTTAACTACCTTGGGGGCTGGGATAACCAAAAGATGTTGCCCCCCTGACCATAGTGCCTTTGGGGGAACATATGGGGAAATGCGGTCCCTCAGGTAAGCCGGACCCTGGTCATATAGGGCTTTAAAGGTAAGAACCAGCACTTTGAAACGGATCCGGTACACTATTGGCAGCCAGTGCAGCGCCTTCAGCACAGGCTGGATATGGTCCCGCCTAGTGAGAACCATCAGCAGCCTGTAGCTTCCAGATCTGCAACAAAGGCAGCCCCATGTAGAGAGCGTTGCAGTAGTCTAACCTTGAGGTGACCATCGCATGGATCACTGTGGCCAGGTCATCACAATCCAGGTAGGAAACCAACTGTCACGCCAGCCAAAGATGGTAGAAAGCTGACTTGACAGTGGCTACCACCTGGACCTCCAACGTTAAAGAGGAGTCCAGGAGCACCCCCAAACTCCTAAGCCCCGGCACCGACACCAAAGGCACCCCATTGAAGGTTGGGAGAGGGAGCCCCAACCCTGAACTGATCCGGCTCAGGCCCAGGACCTCTGTCTTTGCCGGGTTTAGTTTCAGCCGGCTCAGCCTGAGCCAACCAGCCATGGCTTGCAATGCCCTATGAAGGTCATCAGGACTGGAGTCTGACTGGCCACCCAGCATCAGATAGAGCTGGGTGTCATCTGCATATTGATGACACCCAAGCCCATAGCTCTGGGCAATCTGGGTGAGGGGGCGCATGTAGATGTTAAATAACATCGGGGACAGCACTGCCCCCTGAGGCACTCCACACTCAAGAGTATGCCTCCGGGACCGCTGATCCCCAATTGCCACCCTCTGTCTCCAACCTTGGAGAAAAGAGGCAAACCATTGAAGGGCAAGCCCCTGAATCCCCACGTCGGCGAGGTGGTGGGTCAACAGCTGATGTTCGACCGTATCAAATGCGGCCGACAGATCTAACAACAGAAATGCCGCCACACCACCTCGATCCAGATGCCTTCGGAGATCGTCAGTCAAGGCAACCAACGCCGTCTCCGTCCCGTGACCCGGGCGAAAGCCAGACTGGAAGGGATCCAGGACTGAAGCGTCATCCAGAAAGCCCTGTAACTGTAACACTACCGCCCTCTCTATCAATTTGCCCAAATAGGGCAAATTGGACACCGGTCGATAGTTGGCCAATTCGGCTGGGTCCAGAGATGCCTTTTTTAAGAGCGGGCGGACCATCGCCTCCTTGAGTGCTCCGGGGAATCCTCCCGCAGTAAGGGACTTGTTAGAATTTCCTGCAGAGCACCTCAAAACCCCTCGTGACACGCCTTAATGAGCCAGGAGGGGCACGGATCAAGGTTGCATGTGGTTGGGCATACAGAAACGAGCAATCTGTCAACTTCGTCCAAGCTGAGTGGTCTGAAACACTCTAAACCCAGAACCGAAGGCACGCAAGGGACCTCGAGTTTGCTCACTGTCTCAATCGTGGCGGGGAGGTCGCATCAGAGCATCAGGAATTTATCCGCGCAATAGCTCGCAAAAGCCTCACAGCCAATATCCAATTCCCTATCGTTTCGCCTGCCCTGTGGCAGGTCTATCAAGGACTGAATCGTGCTAAATAATTGGGCCAGGCGTGAGCTCGCAGATGCAATCTCAGTTGCAAAGAAATCCTTCTTAGCAGCCTTGACTGCTATCTCATAGGCTCTCATAAACATCCTATAAGACGCTCTTGATGCTTTGTTGCAAGCACAGCGCCACCGTCTCTCTAGTCATCTCAGTTCTCGCTTCATCTGCCGCAGCTCCTGGGTATACCAAGGAGCCCGCCTCAGCCGAGTCCGGAGAGGACGCCTGGGAGTGATCTCGTCAATGGCTGCAGAGAGCTGAACATGCCAGTCCTCCACTAGCTCATCCAACGAGCTGCCAGGGGGTCTCGAATCCTGCAAGGCCCTCTGGAGTAGCAGAGGGTTCATCTGGGCCCACGGGAGAGCATAAATCAGCTCGCCGCCCACAAAGGGTCGGGGTGGAACATTCAGACGGGCCTTCAGGGCCAGGTGGTCTGACCATGGCAACTCCTCGGCAGTGATCCGGTCCACCTCTACCCCCGCTGTGAAGATCAGATCGAGCATATGACTAGCCCGATGCGTGGGGGCCGATACCAACTGTGAGAGTCCCAGCGTCGCAATGGATGACACTAGGTTCGTAGCCTGGCTGGAGGTTGCATCCTCAGCATGGACGTTGAAATCACCCAGGACAATCAGTCTAGGGTGATCCAGCGCCCAGCCTGATATGGCCTCCAGCAGGGATTGCAGGCTATTGGCCGGTGCATTAGGTGGTCGATACACCAGCCAGATTGCCAAACTCTCCACAGCCTCGAGCATCCCACGACACATTCTGAGCCCGCAATCTCCATGGATGGGAGCACCCTAAAGGAGTAAGCCTCCCGAATATAAATAGCCACTCCTCCCCCCACCTCCTAATCCGTGATTGGTTAGCAATCCTAGTCCCTCTGCCAGCCACCTTTGGGATGAGCTGTAGGGTGGAAGGGTGCTGAGCCATTCTCAGTCTCCGTGTCCTTCCCTTAATATCTTGCCTAGGCCCACCGCTAAACTTCCCCCTCCCCAAGAGCACTGGAATCTGCTGCTCAGTCATAGTGGAGCGAACTGGCCGCCTTCATAAACTTCAGGCCACCAATCAGCAACAACAAAAGGTCCACACCACTCCAGCAATAAACTAAATTTAACCAGTTCCCTGCTATTAAAAAAATTACAAAATGCTGCTAGCCTACCCCGCTATATCTAACACAGCTGCTCGTACCAGGGATAACAATTCTAATAATTACAGTACAAACAATAATTACAAATACATCAAATATCCCAACCCCGGTAACCACAGTCAAACACCCCAATCATACAGCATTCACTTCACAGCAGCCAAACCCTCGTCCACTCCACTCTCATCCAAACCCATTCACTCTTATTGCCAAGCGCTGTGCGTTGTTTAGTCCACACTGTCCACATGTAAGGAGCTCGCCCGTTCACCACTAGGGGGCCACCAGCTTCTTCAGGTCCTCAGTTCTCTCCGGCCGGTCCCCGCAACTCTGCCCACAGCGCACAACCCAGCCGATCACACACAGGCAACAGCCTTGCTCAGTGTCCCATGCCCGGCCATCTGCTCCAGCAAACCGCCACTCCAACGATCCAGCGAACCCCGACCCTCGGCTGATGCTGATACCAGCACCTCGCTGCTCAGAACACTGAGGGCCGCCAGAGTCACCAGACAATCCTTGGTGGAAATGTCTCCAGGGAGCTGCTGCTCAGCCGCGGCTGATCTTCGAGGGGTGTGGAGCCCACTCCACTCAGGCGCCAGCTGTTGCAGATGGTCTCCAAGGGGGCAAGGAGTCCGCACCGGGTCCTCCAGCCACCAGCCAGCAACTCGCCACTGCCACCTCCACTCACCCCTCTGGCGCCCGGGCACAGCGGAGCCCTTAGCCTCAACCACGGTAAGCCAAGCTCTGAAGGGCCCACAAGCCACCTGCACTCCAACCAAGTAGGCCCTGCTCTGTCCCGCGGCGCCCCCAGTCAGTGTAGGCTGTGTAGGCGACCCTAGGCCACTCTCGAGGCACAAAGGCGGACATTCAGTTGGACCCACTGCTACGCCCAGTTGGGCAGTCAGATGCGCAGTCAAGTTCACCTGGCTCCCCAGGTCTGCAAAGCAATTTTCCAGGTGGCTGTCACGCTGAGCCGCAGCTCCTTCACACGGAGCTATTCAGCGTAGGCCACACGCCAAGAAGGAAAAAAAGCGGTGGCATATTCTGCAGAGCCAGTGTCTCCCTTACTATTCTGAGTCATAGCCTTTGATTTTACTTAGGATTGAACTGTTGTACACTAACTGGAGTTGGATTTATAAGTAATTAATTTTATACATTTATATATTTGACACTGTGTTGTGCTGTGTAATTTTAATGGATTCATGTTTATGATATCCATATATTGTATTTCTGCATTTTAAAATAAAAATTAAAAAAAAGAATGTGGAATTCTTTCTCAAGGACATCTTCTGAAACTTGAGTGAAAAGGCCAGAAAATGAGTAAAGATGTTTTACTTTGCAGAACTTTTGGGAAGGCAGCAAGATAACTGAGTTTGAAATACGTTGCCTTTTATCATGACTGCTGTTTTCTTGTCAGTTCTTAACTCTCATTTTGTATGACATCTGTATATTGTTTCATATAACTTTATTTCATATTAACTGCTTTGTGGGTCTCTTAGATGTAAAGGGGGAAATCAAATTCATACACCTTTATGTTTGTGATAATGTTTTATGGTATAATTTTTTAAAAAATCCTTTAAATTATGACACTTTCAACCAACAGTATCTAGCTGAGTACAGTCTACCATGGCAACACTGAGAATTGGCAATTCCAGGTTCCTGGGCAGAAATTCTTTTCAGACCTACCATTTTAGAAAGCCAGGACAAATCTTTGCTGTAGCTTCACTGTTCAGGAGCTACAGATAGGAGATGGAGATGCATATGTTACACAGAAGCCACACATTGTGTAAGCAAGCACAACCGAACAGGCCTGTGAATCCAGAAGTGACGTAGGGGATGATGCTCTGGTTTTTGGGCAAAAACTCTATGGTAGAAAATAATTCTACCATAGAGTTTTGCCCTAAAAACAGAGTCTTGCCCCTGTCTCCCTGATGTCCCCAACATGCCTACGTGATGTCACTTCCGGGTCATGTAGGTATATGTCACTGAAATGCTGGACATTCTTCCCTACTCCTGCTTGGAGTGACCTGGCAACCCTAGTGTACATCTGTTTGTGAGAAAGAGCCAATGAAAGCTCACTTTACGGATAAAACTAGGGACCAGTACCTGGATAAATGTGGGGTTTATATTACACAATTAGGTATACAAAGAATAATCAAG
The DNA here is from genome assembly GCF_001447785.1 of Gekko japonicus. NCBI lineage: Eukaryota > Metazoa > Chordata > Lepidosauria > Squamata > Gekkonidae > Gekko > Gekko japonicus. Next base: position 18,249 of record NW_015176488.1, on the reverse strand, counting down.
TGTACACTGTACATGGATTGTGCTTGTGTTCACTGTAACTTGTGAATGGCTTCTGTGATATAGGTTACACTGAGAGAGAGAGAGAGAGAGAGAGAGAGAGAGAGAGAGAGACTGGCCCAAGATTACCCTGTGAACTTCCATGGCAAGGTATGAGTTTGGACCTGGGTCTCCCAAATCCTAGTCTGATATTCTTCCTAAAACATCATGCTGCCACTGTGTAACATCTTGTTTGTTTTATTTTCTCAAATGAAAGAAAATGGAATTACCAAAGTAACCGTTCCTCTAAGGAGCAGCTATTGCAGAACATGTACCTAAATAACTCCTTAGAGCATTGGCTTACCAACTTCCCACTTTCAGGAAATGCTTTGTCGATTAATTTGTTTGCTGAGGGATCTTTTAGTATTTAAAAAAGATTCTAGAGATCCTCCAGGAAATGTGCGTTGAATATGTGGGCAGCTGCCCAGGTCTTTGAGTTTCACCTCAGCTCCCATGAGTTGATAGTGCACCCCACAGCACAGTCTCGGCTATATACAGCAACAAAAAGATTGAAGTTGAGAATAAAGTTTACTTTTAAGAAAGCTTGTCTTGCCATCTCAGAGTTTCCCAGATAACAGTTTGTAAACCACTTCCTCTGAATGAAACTCTATAGTTACAGCAAGCATTGTTGTTGTTCAGTCGCACAGTCGAGTCTGATCACAGCAAGCATTACTGTTCTTTTTAGTTAGTCTAAAGTTGGAATAGTAATACATCTGTGTTTTTAATGTCATGTGGCTAGATCACAGCTGTCTCATTTTTATAAGAGTTCATTGAAGTTGAACATTAACAAATGTCCATTTAGTTTCCAAAGTATAAGTTTAGCTTTTCTGATTAATTTTTAATCTTGCTGTTATGGTCTGTGTTCAAATAAAAATAATTGTGCTTTCCCCTTTGTTGCATCATGTTCAAAACATTGCCACATAAGTGGTTTCTTCACTGTTCTCCCCACCCAAAACACTTCCTGGACCTGGTGGCATTACTTTTCGGTCACTTTCAGTTTTACATCTGATGGTTCCTGTGTTATGCAGTGCATTTCTTGCTGTTAACCCTGTAAGGTAGGGAATTTTGCTTAATTTCAAAAGCCACAGGGAGAGTTATGTTCATAGTTCTACTGCATGCTCAGTTTTTCTGCTCTCCATTAAACAGGCTAAAACTGTGAGCATCTATCACTGCTAAGAATTTTCAGTGCAAAGCAAATGAGAGCTGGGTATTGTTAGTTCTTGCAGTGGTGAAATTATCACTCCATGCAGATTTTGATTTATGAGTAAGGCAAACAATGAAGTTGGTTCAAACTCAGACACTTAGTTTCAGTAAGAGAAATCATCTATAGTGGATTTATTAATCCATGCATTTATTTTCTTAGCAGGTACCCTGCTACATCTCTAGAACAGGCTTGCCACTGGTATAGTGAACTCCTTGGTATCTTTTCCCCTCCCTTACTTTGATTAGCGATTTAAAATGCTGCCTGTGCAAGCACGGATCTGAAGGTGGAGGGAAAGTGCAATGCTAAAAATCTGAACTATTACTTACAAATGGTCCTCCTATCTACTGGCTTACATCAGCTCTGACTCCCAAAATGACATGTATTCTGGAAGATGATAAAAACAAATAAATAGCAAGTGATGGACCTTTAGAGACTCTAATAGAAAATTGTATATATAGTATTCTTTAAGTATCTTATTTTGGTATAATGTAAATCTAGATGACAGGAAAAAAAGGGGGGGGTCTTGTACAATTGTTTCTTACTCTCCTCACTCCTTTTCAGGTCTTTTGGATACTGACAATGTTTTAAAAAGTACTCTGTGCTTTTGTTGTGCAGTCCTAAGATTTTTTACCCCTTTAAGCTAATTGACTTCAATGGACTAAGAAAGGTATAACTCTGTTAAGGACTGCATTGTTAAACAAATGATGCACTTGGACATCTTCTGCCCTAACTTTTCCTATGTTCTACTAAGCAGATCAATCTTTTAAACATATTTTCTTAAAATGCATGCAAGTCATGAAAGATTCAAGACCTACTTGTGACAAGTAGGCAAAAAATTCTAAATGAACCAATAAAGAGGATGCAAGTGTACTCTCTCTGTGTGTCTTGGAGTTTCGAAGCATTCTTTGGTGAATGGTTTTTAAAGGTTAAGTAAATGTAAGTACTGCAGTCCAATTTTAGCTTCCTTTAAGCAACAGACGGCAATGCAAGCTTTCGCCTTGGTTGTTGTTGTTCAGTCGCACAGTCGAGTCCGACTCTTCGCGACCCCATGGACCAGATCACGCCAGGCCTTCCTGTCTTCCGCCGTCCTCTGAAGTTTGCTCAATTTCATGTTCGTTGCATCTATAACACTGTCTAACCATCTTTTTTAAAAAAAATTATTTTCATTTTCCACTATAACAAAAGTTCATATCATATCACTTTCACTTTCAGTTACAACTTATAATATCCATTACGTCTTTCACATTTAACGACTTTTATATCATACTAGCAAAAATTCAGTTTTGATTTATCTTTTTCATCTTCAGCCAGTCATAAAATAATTTCCATCTGTCCCAAAAAAGTTCCTCTGGTTTATTTTGTAGTGTTGTATTTAGCTTATCCATTTCAGCTATTCCCATCACCATATTTTTAAGTTCTGTTATAGATGGTATTCTTTTGGATTTCCAATGTCTTGCTATCAGGATTCTGGCTGCCATTAAGATATATACAATTATCTGTGTATGTGATTTAATGTCTTCCGGTAACATATTTAGTAGCCAAATTTCTGGCTCTAGGGGGATATTTATTTTTGTAATGTCCAGGAGGATTTTTGCAATTTTTCTCCAAAACTTCTGGATTTTGTCACATCTCCACCATATGTGGAGGTATGATCCTACGTTCTTCCCACACCTCCAACAGATGTTGGATGCTTTGGGGAGACATTTTGCGACTTTCTCGGGGGTCCAATGCCACCTATAGAACATTTTATATATATTTTCTTTGTATTGCGTGGCTCTCATAAATTTTAAAGATTCCCATGTTTTAGTCCATTGCTTTGCTTCTATTGGGTGTCCAATCTCTTTTATCCAGGCTAACATGGATGTCTTTATAATTTCTTCTCGCAAAAAATCTTCTATTAATATAGCATAAATCTTCTGAATAAGTTTATCACTGGAGGATAACCAGATGTTATCAAATTCATTTAAGCTAGTGTGGAATCCTTTTTTTTATCCTCAATATACCTTGATTTTAATATATTTTTTCCCACCAGGACAGTTTTATGTTTTGTTTTAATAATATCCCATCTGATTTTAGCTTAGCCTTTTGGGGAAAAGGTAAACTTAGCAAAGAACAGATAGGAATATTAAATGACCCAATTACACCTTGTGAAATATCTGAAGCAATAAAAAGTGGGGGAAAACAAAAAACTCCAGGATCAGATGGCATTTCCACAGAGTTTTACCAAATATTTGAAGAACAGATTTCAGAACCATTTAAAGAATTAATACAAAACATTCCAAAATCAAGTAAGATTCCTACTTCATGGAATGAAGCCATTATAACTTTGATTCATAAACCGAATTTGAAGGGTGAGGAAATAAAAAACTATAGGACTATCTCGCTATTAAACACAAATTATAAATTATTAGCAAAAATTCTGGCCAACAGATTGAAGAGGGTACTAAGCCATGTAATACATAGAGACCAATCTGGATTTTTACCAAAAAGAAAAATACAAAATAATATTAGAAATGTAATCAACACATTAGAATATTATGAATTGCATCCAGGAAAGCCAATGATATTAACACTTTTAGACGCGGAAAAAGCGTTTGATAATATCAACTGGGATTACATGTTACAAAAATTTTCGGTATGGGAATGTGGGAGTAATTTCTACACAATGATAAAAGCTGATATTAACACTTTTAGACGTGGAAAAAGCATTTGATAATATCAACTGGGATTACATGTTACAAAAATTTTCGGTATGGGAATGTGGGAGTAATTTCTACACAATGATAAAAGCCATATATAATACCCAAAGTGCAAAAATCTTAGTGAACGGTGAACCCACCCAGAATGTTTCAATCCAAAAAGGTACTAGACAGGGTTGCCCCCTATCTCCATTATTGTTTATCTTCACTATAGAATCATTGGCGGAAAGGA
>NW_015176488.1:2431-11678 GCF_001447785.1 Gekko japonicus | reverse complement strand
TCCCACATTCGATCAAGCGCATTATTTAGTTCCACTTGCAATGTTTTTTGGAAATTGGCAGAGCGGAGCTCGCATATTATTGCATCCCGGACCGCATTGCAAATGGAGGTCGCCATTTTCTCAGTAATCAAACAAAGCATCTTTCCACAGTTTTTTTTGTAATCGGTATTTAGTCTCTAATAATTCCAACAGGGATTAGTTCTTACCCCAAGGTCTCTCTCGTCGCGTTGCCTTTAATCTTCCTGGCCGCTTTTCTTCTTTTCGGTGGGGAAAAAAGGTCCTCAAAAACACGAAGAGGGGTATTCCGTAATAGGATCGGTTCAGTTGAGTGAAAGTATCCTTCGGGGTGTTGTGAAAGTGAAAAAAGAAAAGATAACTCGTGCTCAACCCAGGAGAGTGAATTTAAAATTACGGCTGGTCGCTGCTGGGAGGGAACACGGGAACCATGATCCCTATCTCTACGCCGCTCTTGTTTCGAGGCAAACCGGTTCACCCCCCGTCCTTGCCAGGGACACGGGGGGGCCAGTCAAGCCTCATACTCTTCGTCTCCCTCCAGGAGACCAAGTGGAGCTGTCCCGAACCTCGGGGGGGCTCTGTAAGAGCGGTCGTGAGTCGGGCGTCCCCAGGAGCTGCCTGGAGACGCGACCGTAGCACAGCGCCACACCTTCGTTAGTAATGCTTTCTAAGGGCCATTTAACTTCACATTCCAGGATGTCTGGCTCGAGGTCAGTGATGATACCGTTGTGGTTGTCACGGACATCGAGGTCTTTCTTGTATAGTTCTTCTGTGTATTCTTGCCATCTTTTCCTAATCTCTTCTGCTTCTGTTAGGTCCCTACCGTTTTTGTCCTTTATCATGGCCAGCTTTGCATGAAACGCTCCCTTGATTCCTCCAATTTTCTTGAAGAGATCTCTAGTCCTTCCCATTCTATTGTTTTCCTCTATTACTTTGCACTGTTCATTCAGGAAGGCCTCCTTATCTCTCCTTGCTGTTCTCTAGAAATCTGCATTCAGTTAAGTAAATCTTTCCTTTTCGCCTTTGCTTTTGCCTATAAAGCTATAAAAATATAAAGATCAAGCTAAGCAGGTTTGGGCCATGGGAAGCTGCAGGAGACCTGAATCTGTGGGCATAGGAAGATGCTTCACATTTAGTCAGATTGTTGGAGCCTGTGGCTCTGAATCAGAAGTGATTTTCCAGGGTCCAGATCTAGGTCTTTCCTAACAGCTGCTACCAGAGTTACCAAGGACTGATCCTGTCAACTTTTGTGTGGAAAACGTGCAGTCTACCTAGGGTTGCCAAATACGTGGAGGTTTTGGGGGTGGAACCTGGGGAGGGCAGGGTTTGAGGAGGGGAGGGGCTTCAGTGGGGCATAATGCCACAGAGTCCACCTTCCAAAGCAGCCATTTTATCCAGGTGAGTTGATCTCTGTCACCTGGAGATCAGTTGTAATCCCAGGAAATCTCGAGCCATCACCTGGAGGTTGACAAGCCTACCATTGAACTATGATCCCACCAAGTATGGTTGGAGAAAGAGTGAAATGTGGACTAGACTTTCCCACTGTATTTTGTTTCCTAGCATTGTTTTTGACAGCAATGCATTTCTGATTAATTACCCATTGATTAACCAGAAAAAATAGTAATAACTGCTTCATGTTCCAAAGCAGCCCTGGATGTAATTCTGTTGGATCTGATGGAGATACAAGAAGTATGGAGGCATCTTAATTACATTTCATTTATGGGCAAAAGGAGTTTCAGGATGAAACCCTTTGTGCTTAAGTGTAGATTTGCACTGAAACAAACCACGGACATTTAAAATTATATTGTTGACTTAAGTGCACTGAACACGAAATTTGCATCTTGTGGTGTCTGGAAGCTGAGTTCATTGGTCCATAATTTGAATTGCAATGCATGTCCTCTGCAATATGGCAATCAAGAAAACAATTCATGAGCCTCTTTAAGTTTACAAAGAGTAATACAGTTGGTAGTGTTTATTCTCAGTAGTAGCAAACACTGGATATAGACTTAGTTTAGACATAGTGCAAACCATGGATATTTGAACAACTGTTAGGTTGTGATGCCAGTATTTGGCTTGCCTCAACAAATGCTGGTTTTGTTGCCCTTGCTTGTTTGCTGGTTGGTATCGTATCTTGCATTGTGGTGGGGATGGAACTAGGGAACAAATCTGGAGTGAGGCAGGATGTTCACATTTGTACATCATATGAAACCAGAGTGAAGACTGACATTGGTCCATTCTGCATCTGGCATTCGCTCCACATTTTCTCAGCACTCAACTTGGGTTCCCCCTTGCTTCGGAAGATCTGTTTTCATTGCACTGCCTCGGATCCTGGTTCCTGCATTGGCTACCCATGAAGTCCCATGTCAGCTTGCCATCTATTTTGTTTTCAGCGCTCGCTTCTGCATTGGTATGCAGATTTTCCTGTGTAAATAGTTGCCTCAGCAGTCATTAACAGTGTAGGAGATTATCTGGATGGTGGATTGCACCAACTGAGCCAAGTAATTCATGGCAAGATGATAAATACAGAGGGGGAATAGGGATGGGGGAACTGACGGAGATAAATGAAGCTGTGTCAATTTGTCTGCCTATTGTTCCCTTCAAATTGGAAGTGGAGGAAAGAAAAGGTGCAGCTCAGAACCACATTCAGATACCCCGGGGCAATGCTGTACTGACTGCAAAGTCACCCCTGAATGGCCCTAGATCTATGCTGAAGGTACCATAAAACCCGATTAACAAAGAAAGTGAAAATGGCAAGCAGTGTAAAGGTAAAGGTAAAGGTTTCCTTGCTTGAAAGCCAGTCAAATCCGACTCTAGGGCTGCGGTGCTCATCTCCGTTTCAAAGCCGAGGGGGCCAGTGCTGTCCGAGGACGTTTCCGTGGTCATGTGGCCGGCATGACTAAACACCAAGGCGCATGGAACGCTGTTACCTTCCCACTGAAGTGGTACCTATTTATCTACTTGCAATTTCTTGCTTTCGAACTGCTAGGTTGGCAGGAGCTGGAAGTAGAGATGGGAGCTCACTCCATCATGCGGCACCCGGGTCTCGAACTGCTAAACTACTGACCTTCCACAGCCTGCAGTTCAGCGTCTTAACCAGTAGAGGGAGATTAACCTCCCGACGTGGAACTGCGGGGAAACAGATGGTTGCAGAATCAGCCTGTAATTAATAAACCAACTTGGAACCATTTCGCATCCTGGTTTGATGAACCATAAATAGCCGTATTTAGTGAAGTAGCCCATGTTTGGATGATCATGTTTGATACCATGGACAGTGCCGAGGGTCTCCAACTTGAACTCATGGCAGCTTTGATGTCTACTTCACCCCGGGCCAGCCCTATGTTCTTTGGGAATTCTATTTACCATGATTAAAATCTCCTGGATATACTGTGCCAGCGTTTGGCAGTAATAACAGAAGCTGGAGTGCATTCATCAGCAGCTTATTGCAAGTTCAACAAAACAGGAGAACAAACATCACTTTTGTCTGTTGTGTATTTTTCAGACAATGGACTACAAAAGATTTGTGATGTAAATACAACGCAAACAGGCCTAATTAACACCCAGCGCTAAATGCCACTAGCTTATTGGTAAGGGTTTGCTTCTGTGTAGACTGGGTGTCACCCTAAAAATATGTGGGGCAGGCTTTGTAAAGAGTTGTAAGCAGATGCCCACAGCAGTTTCCCAGTCTAGTTTCCATGTGGATTTTTATTAGTGGGATTATATCTTTGCTAGCTCTGAGCTATAACAATAAAAATCAGATATGACTATCCAGAATGATTGGTACTACATGCAATGAGCTGAAGTCGGTAAATACATTTGTGCACTGTAGCTGACATAACTTGCATTAAATTTCCATTTACAAGGGCTTCTTTAATGGTGTTATGATCCTCTTAGGCAGAGGTGTCAAACTCATTTGTTATGAGGGCTGGATCTGAAATAAATGTCACTTTGTCCGGCCGGGCCATGTGTGCCATAAAACGTAATGCCAGGTATTTGAGATATAAACTGTATAAAGGAAAGCAGCTGGTAAGCCCCAAGTTGGTATATCCTCACTGCAAAGCCCCATGGGCTGGGAGGAGATGTAGAGGAAAACTCACATGGGTGGACTGGAAAGCCAGTGATGCAGCACTGGGCAGATGCTTCCATGCTGCTTGACTGCTGCAGACAAGGTTGTTTTGCCATGCTGAAGCCACAATCCAAGTGGCCCCACGCACTACCCTCCCTGAGCAGTCTTCTGTTCCCCCCTTGCACTAGCTGCTCGCGGGCTGCATAAGAGCCTTATCTGGGCTGATTCTGGCCCATGGGACTCATGTTTGACACCCCTGCTCTTAGGTTTAAGAGGCTTGGGGGAGATTTGTCTTGTGTGGAATCTTTTTGAGCTAAATGTGGTATTTCTGTGTGGACCTTTGTGTTTTTCAGGAGGCCATCCCTAACTTTGTTTGTTTTCCCAGAGCCAGGTCTGGAAGCTTCAATTTGGAACCTAAGTGAAGGAATAGCTATAGTGTACAAGGCCTTTTAAACCACTTGGTGTAGTCAGGTGGTTGGTGGGGTTACTAACCTCCAGGAGAGGTCTCGCCTTCTCCCAAAATTACAATTGATCTGCAGACTACAGAGATCAGTTCCCCTGAGGAAATGGCAATTTCAGAGGGCTCTGTGGCTTCCCCTGCCCTTCCCCAAACTGCCTTTCCCCATTTCTGCCCCCAGATCTTCAGGAGTTCCCGTGCCAGAGTTGCCAATCTTTGTAGTTGATGATGTCTGAACTGTAAGTTTTTCTAATGTTTTTGGTTAGGCCTGGAAGTTCTCTTGAGGAAGAAACATTCTCTGATTGCCCAGGGAGTTTCGCTGTGTATAGGGTGAGAGGTTGCCAAGTCTCAGTTGGAAAACACCTGGAGATTTTTGGGGTGGAGCCTGGGAAGGCAGGGTTTGGGGAGGGGCGGGACCTCAGTGAGGTAAAATGCCATAGAGTTCACCCTCTGAAGTAGCCATTTTCTCCAGAGGAACTGATCTCCATAGTGTGGAGATCAGTTCTGATTCTGGGAGATCTGTAGTTTTCAGTTTTAAGAGGCCCTGTGTGATGTGTTAGCTTTTGGTGTCCTTTGATGGTATACTCTGGTTAGGTAATATTGTTTGCAATGGAGTGCTGCCCCTCTTCCTATTCTGCGGGCCTCAAGTGAGCATTTTCTGGTGAAGCTAAAGAGGGTGGAGCTATGCAAAGCAAATGTAATTCCTTACCACTTGAGCTGCCAGAATGATATGTCATGGTGTGTCTCAGATTACTCTGAAGAAAGGGCCAAGTTAAGCATGATAGTGAGATCTTTGTTTGCTTGTATATCTTCTCCACTTACATAGAGTGTGGCACATTGGGCTCTAATTTTAGAGTTCACATTTTATCCTAAGGGGCACACATAAGCCTTGTATTATCCTAGCCTGTCGTTATAGACATTTCCCTTCCAGTCCCACTCACTTCCACTGTCTGAATCAGGGTCAGGGAATTTATTTATTTATTTATTGGATTTATGAATCACCCAGTCCCTGTGAGCACGAGGCTCTGGGCAATGTACAGCAGTTAAAAACAAAGGTAAAATAAATAAAATCTATATATCAGTTACAGACTCTCAGATGGCGTCAATATTTCTTCTCAATCCATTCCGGACTATGTTGCCATTTTGTGGGTGCGGCAAGGAGGGGACAGAAGTGAAAAGATGGAGGAAAGGAGAAGGGTGCCGGCCATGATGGAAACCATTGCTGTCCTCAGCCAAAGGCCTGGCGGAACATCTCTGCCTTACAGGCCATGTGGAATTGCATTAAGTCCCACAGAGCCCCAATGGTATTTGGCAGAGAGTTCCACCAGATCAGAGCCAGGGCCGAAAAAGCCCTGGCTCCGGTCAAGGACAGCCGGATATCGTTGGGGCCAGGGATCACCGGTAGGTTGTTTTCTGCAGAGCATAATGCTCTCCTGGGGACATTCCAAAGGAGATGGTCCTGAAGATATGCAGGTCCCAGACCGCTCAAGGCCTTAAAGGTCAATAACAAAACCTTTTGGACCACAAAGTTTTAAAGAGGAGAAAGGTATCTGCTACAGGGTGGTAATAAGGGGAAAACATTCAGCTCTTCTGAGCTGTGCAGCCCTTTTTATGTTAAAATTGCACCGGTATCCCCAGTTTACACATAGGGTTGCCAGCCTCTAGATGGCACCTGGAGATCTTCTGCTATTACAGTTGATCTCCAGATGACCAAGATAATATCCTCTGGAGAAAATGGCTGCTTTGGAGGGTGAACTGGATGGCATTATACTCTGCTGAGGTCCCTCCCCTCCCCAGACTCCACCCTCAAAACCTCCAGGAATTTCCCAACCCAGAGCTGGCAACCGTATTTACATATTACTGGGGATAACACATGAACAACAAATGTGGCTGCTGTGATCTGTGGGGCTTACTCCACCAAGTGTGTGCAGGATTGCAGGCCAAATCTACAGACCGATATGTCCTAAATTCTTCATTTTGATTTTTGGAAAGAAATCCATGACAAGTTTTATGAAGAACAGGAACCTTATTATGCTACAAAAGCTAAAATAAATGGGACTATTGAGACTCAATGCAGGAACTACTTCTTAGCATATGCCAGCAGCGGGCCTTTGTAAAGGGAGAGTAAACTGCAGATGAAAGTAAAGTTAGCCTTTGATGCATCATTGCACCGTTTGATGATGCACTGATAGCAATCATTGTTGCAGCAGTTATAGAACGGTGGTTTACAGAGTCTGACTTGGATTAAAGGCATTGCTCTGAAAGCTTCTGGTAATGAGCTGCAATTCCTGTTCTGTTCTCACAAGGAATTATTTGCAGCTAATGGCATGGAAAAGGGTGCAGGCCACGGTTGTAAGCATTTGGAGGCAGATGGTAACTTTCTCACTAACAGCCTCGACAATTCAATCACCTTTTGCTGTGCAATTCATTTAAAAGCATGTAACATTGCCAGCGAGAAGTTACCTCTTGTACTAGATGCTTATGTGCAGCTGATTTGCACCAGGAAAAACAACAACAAAAACAACCATTTCCTACTCAGGCCAGTTACAAAGAACCACTTCACTCCTCACAAAAGTATGTCCAGGAGGGGCTCTTATTTTACTATGAGTGTACGGAAGGTACTGGGTTTTGGACTACTTCAAGAATGGAAACATATCACGGCAAAGCAGCCCTGAAGTACTGATGTTGAACAAATTAACTTATACCACATACACACTGTATAAGAGAGATCAGGCACCTGGTCTAGCTCTAAAGGGTTTTTCCTCACCAAGGATGTCCCCAGGTCCAGTCAATAGGCATGATAAAGAGAGTCTCATGTTTCCCAGGTGCACGGGAGCCTGGTTTGGATTGGAACCATGGTGCTTGGGGACTGGAGGCTTGGAAACCCCCCCCCCAAGCTGTTTTCTTGACCTGAAAGGTCCCAAGAAGCCGCTTCCTGCCCTGCTGGCAAAACTTGGCATGTAACTCATCAGGTTTCTGACTCTGTGCAGGGCTTCTAAACACTGACACTTCTTTGTTTCATCTAAGTAATTCTGAAACTGAGCATAATGACAGGTGTGCAATTCCATCCTCTGAGAGAGGATAGACCTATTCTTCAGAGGCCAGATCTACCAATATAGTGGAAAGGGGAGGGTAGACCTGTTCTCCAGAGGCCTGGTCTACCCCCCATAGAGGACAACATCTTCTGTAATGAAATTTGACTTGATTCTGTTTTCTCTTATAATGTTTCAATTATTCTTCAAATAGAGTTTAATTATAGTTTAAAAGAATTCATTCTGAGATTTTTACAAGGTGATGGAAATAATCTAAAAAAAGAATCAACTTTAATGCTTACAACTTTAATGCTACTAGCTTTTTTTGCTCACAAGGTAGGATTTTTGCTCACAACACTGTGGCACTGTTGCTCACAACACTGTGGCCCTGTGGTGAGAAAAACAGGATCAATAGCACTCACAAATAACAGCAGGCTACCAAGGCCTGTCAAAACCAGTAGAGTCCGTTCTGAATTCTTATTTCTTCCTTGTTTGTCCTGATTGTGTATGAATTACGGCGCTGATGAGTGGCAAGCAAGGCTCTGAGCCTGGATGTGCCTGTACTAGGCAGTGTGGTATTATCAGGCCTCTCATCCTGCCGGAACTCGCCGGTACGTCGCTCCAGCAGAGAGGCGGGGGCGGGGCGGTCACATGATGAAGCCCCGCCCCCTTCTTCAGGCCGCCCTCTGCTTCTTCCTCATTCTGTTCCAGAATGAGGAAGAAGCAGGAAGGTAAGTTGGCTTCCTCCCCGCCCCTCTCTGCCTAGCATAGGCTGCTTCAGCAGCCTCTGCTAGGCCCCCAGGGCCCATCCCCGACCATCCTAGCAGTGCATGAAGCTGCGCACCGCCGGGGAAAATCTCCCCCCTGCTCTGCCTAGCAAGGCTGCTTGCCTAGCAAGGCCTCCCCGGCCTTTCCCACCCCCTCCCTGCAGGCCCGCGCTACTGCGCAGGGCCCTGCACAACCCTCTCTGGCCTTTTCCACCCCCTCTCTGGAGGCCCACGCAGTAGCGCAGGGCCCTCCAGAGCCCTCCCTGGCCTTTCCCCCCTCCCTGCAGGCCTGTGCTACTGCGCAGGGCCCTGCACAACCCTCCCTGGCCTTTTCAACCCCCTCTCTGGAAGCCCGCATGGTGGTGTGGGGCTCTCCAGAGCCCTCCCCAGCCTTTCTCTGCTAGGCCCCCAGGGCCAATCCCTGACCATCCCAGTGGTGCGTGAAGCCGCGCACCACCGGGGAAAAACTCCCCCCCGCTCTGCCTAGCAAGGCTGCATGCCTAGCAAGGCCTCCCGGCCTTTCCCACCCCCTCCCTGCAGGCCCGCGCTACTGCGCACGGCCCTGCACAACTCTCCCTGGCCTTTCCTAGCCCCTCTTTGGAGGCCCGCGCGGTAGCGCGAGGCCCTCCAGAGCCCTCCCCAGCCTTTCCCACCCCCTCCCTGCAGGCCCACACTACTGCGCGGGGGCCTGTAAAGCCCTCCCTGGCCTTTTCTACCTTGTCTTTGGAGGCCCATGCAGTAGCCCGGGGCCCTCCAGAGCCCCCCTCTGACTTTCCCACCCCTTCCAGTAGGCCCCGCTACTGCGCGGGGCCCTGCAAAGCCCACTCCCATCGCTGCTTCGTTCTCTGCGTGGGCAGAACGAGGCCCAGCCCACCCAGCCCACCCAGCCCCGTTGCTGCTTCGTTCTGCCCGC
>NW_015176488.1:0-1786 GCF_001447785.1 Gekko japonicus | reverse complement strand
ATGTTCTTACGTCTGGGGCAAGGGATGCTCTGTATTCTTGGTGCTTGGGGGGGACAGTGGGGGGGCTTCTGGTGTCCTGGCCCCACTTCTGGACCTCCTGATGGCCCCTGGTATTTTTGGCCCCTGTGTAACAGAGTGTTGGACTGGAGGGGCCATTGGCCTGAACCAGCACTGGCTTCTCTTATTTTCTTACGTCTGGGGCAAGGGATGCTCTGTATTCTTGGTGCTTGGGGGGGACAAGGCCCCACTGCTGGATCTCCTGAAGGCCCCTGGTATTTTTGGCCCCTGTGGAACAGAGTGTTGGACTGTAGGGGCCATTGGCCTGATCCAGCATTGGTTTCTCTTAGGTTCTTACGTCTGGGGCAAGGGATGCTCTGTATTCTTGGTGCTTGGGGGGGACAGTGGGAGAGCTTCTGGTGTTCTGGCCCCACTGCCAGACCTCCTGAGGGCACCTGGTATTTTTGGCTGATGTGTGACACAGTGTATTTATCTTTTGTATATGGTTTTCCATTTGTGCTTACCTTACAAAGTAGGCTGATGCAGTGCTAGGGGCAGGCCTTCTGTGCTGCTGCTAGTCCACCAGTGGCTCTTAGCCACAAGGTATAGATAGGAAATCTCAGTGTGGGGCAAGTGATGCTCTGTATTCTTGGTGCTTGGGGGGGGACAGTGGGAGGGCTTCTGGTGTTCTGGCCCCACTGCTGGATATCCTGAGGGCATCTGGTATTTTTGGCTGATGTGTGACACAGAGTGTTGGACTGGATGGGCCACTGGCCTGATCCAACATGGCTTCTCTTATGTTCTTATGTCTGGTGCAGTGATGCTCTGCATTCTTGGTGCTTGGGGGGCAAGAATGGGAGGGCTCCTGGAGTTTTGGCCCTGCTGGTGGACCTCCTGAGGGCACCTGGGTTTTGTCCAGTGTTTCCTCTAAGTGCAAGGTAGCTAAGAGTTTTTTAGCCTCCGGCCCATACATTCTTGTCTTAATTCAGGAAAGATGCCTCCAGAGCAAACTAATTTATGCAGTAGCCAAATTGCTCACTCATAGCTTTAATGCCAGTCGCTCACAAAGGAGCATCCCGGAATGTGATATCAGAGTCATGTGATGTGACAGGAAGAGGGGGAGCTGGACCATAACCAACAGACCGAAAGGGCCAAGGACAAGAAACAAAAACCAGTCATCAAGAGGTTCCGGTGATGTCAGGGGGTGTGGCCTTCTGACACACTTCCGGTGATGTCAGGGGGTGTGGCCTTCTGACACACTTCTGGTGATGTCAGGCGGTGTGGCCTTTTGACACACTTCTGGTGATGTCAAGGGGTGTGGCATATGCTAATGTGTTATGCTAATAAGCTCCGGCAGCTCTTTTTCTACAAAAAGATCCTTGGGTATTATTGCTTCTGGTACCCCCCCCCCCCAAAAAATATAGTGTAATAGATCAAATATGTGGCTGGGGATTTTGAACCGTGGGGTTGTGTGTTAGATTCGGGCTTTCAGTTTTCACTGTGTTCCTCAGAATTTAGCTAGTTAGTGAAATCTAGTATTCAACTGCTGCAATATGGTTACAAGTATGTACCTCCCAAAGCCAGTAATTTGCCAGCTTTTTCTCCTGACTCCAAATAATTTTGTTCAGACAAGGGCGTAGACTTTCCAATTTCCCCGGGGGGAGGGGGGCCTGAGGCTTGGCCAGAGGCATTGCTGTGCCAGATCCTTAAAAGAACCGAGGCCCAGTGACATCAAACAGAGGAGCCAGTGACGTTGTCACTACTTATGGAGGCGGAGCCATGTGGGATT
>NW_015176487.1:487555-563289 GCF_001447785.1 Gekko japonicus | reverse complement strand
CAGGGGTTCCAAGCAGGGAACCAGGAGCAGTAACCCAGGGGGATCTGGCCGGGGTCTCTGACAATATTGCAAAGGCACCCGGAGTTCTGCAGGGTAGAAAGGCAGCTGATACATGTTTTAAATAAACATCGGAAAGATGCTGGAGCCTGCCATTGCCTGCCCTAGCTCTTCGCTGGGAACAAACAGGCAAGTTTTGAAAGTGCCCTATAGTTGCCTAAGTCAGTTGGATCTAATGTCGGGTTTTGTGACAGTCTCTGAAGGGGAAAAAAGAGCCTGCCCTCTTTAATTAAAAACAAACAAACTGTTGATCTGTAAGTAATTCTTGTTCTCTTCAGGCAGGTAGATATTCACAAGTCTGAGAGTAATTTTTTTAAAAGTTACGTTTTTATCAACCTGCTCACAGAGAAGTATACCAACACTTTTCATTGTCAGCCTTTTGATTTAAGCAAGTTCTAGTTGACAAGGGCTCATGAATTTAATAGAAGTGGGGAATTTTAGGAAAGGGAATGAAAATAAAATGTCCAATATTGGAATGTCCCTGTTTTGATCTTATGATGGGGCCTCATTTGGAATATGGCAACCAGAACTGTACACAGTATCTCAAAAAAGATATTGCAGAGCTGGAAAAAGTGCAAAAGAGGCAATCGGTATGATTAAAGGGCAGCAGCATCTTTTCTGTAAGGGAAGGATAAAGTGTTTGGAGATTTTGAGTTTGGAAAAAACATGATTAAGGGGCAGATGATGTTATAAAATTATGCACAGTGGAGAAAGTGGATAGAGAGCTTTTTCTCTTTCTCCAAAATACTAGAAACTTGGGCGCACCAATGAAGCTGATGACAATAAATTCAGGACAGACCAAAAGTCTTTACTCCATGACTACTTAAGTCATAGAATTCATTGTCATTGGATGTAGCGATGGCTACAAGCATAAAGGTAAAGGTTTCCCTTGCTCAAAAGCTAGTCGAATCTGACTCTAGGGGGCGGTGCTCATCTCCGTTTCCAAACCGAAGAGCCAGCGCTGTCTGAAGACGTTTCCGTGGTCATGTGGCTGCCATGACTAAACGCCGAGGTGCACGGAACATTGTTACCTTCCCACTGAAGTGGTACTTATTTATCTACTTGCAATTTCTTGCTTTTGAACTGCTAGGTTGGAAGGAGCTGGGGCCAAAGATGGGAGCTCACTCGGTCATGCGGCACTCGGGTCTCGAACTTCCGAACTACAGACCATCCGGTCTGCAGTTCAGCGTCTTAACCTCTGAGCCACCGTGGCCCCTGTCCACAAGCATAGATGGCTTTAAAAAGGGGATTAGACAGATTCATGATGGAGAGGTACATCATTGGTTGCTAGCCATAGTAAAGGGAATCTTCATGTTCAGAGGCAGTGACCTTCAAACTCAGTGTTAAAATGCAACATCAGGGGAAGGCCTCTGCCACCACCATTGTTATATTTTTGTCAGGCCACTTCCTGACATTTGCAGCTCTTCATATTGAATTTAAAATACTGCACAATATGTACCCCACAATTAATGTGAAATACAACACCAGGAAATCAGCAGGCCATGGAACCTTTAACAGTTTCACTTGCTAATACTTAACAGAATCCGTAACCTTGAGCAATATTCCTAGCTCATAAAGGGGAAAGGCACTTAATCCAGTTGTGGTGTTGCAGCAGCAGGTTTCTCTGTGTGTGATGTTTATCCCAGTAAAAAGCTTCAGTCTAGCAGCCTGCAGGACATCATTGTCTTTGCTGGTAGATTGCATCATCTTTTCAAGGTGAGGGTGCCAGTAAACTAGCCTTCGATTTCTCAGCCAGATGAGGGCTGATGACCAAGACTTTTTACTCAGTAAGTGTACAGAGAGTGGTCCTATTTGCACATGCTGTTTCTCATTCTGTGGTGTATTTTTGTGTGTGACGGGGTTGTGAGTATCCACTGGTTGGATGAGACTGTTGTGATGAAAGCAGATATGGTTGACGCCCTTCGCAACTCCTTTCTCATCCTGGATCCCTCCTGGCTCTTCATGCCTGATTTCTGTCTAGTAGCCATCCATCTCTACTCTTTCCTTTAATTTTTTTTAACTGTTCAACTTGCCATCGAGCAACAGCAGCTAAGTTAGCATGTGTGTAGCATTGTGCCTGTGAAACCTACCCCAAATGTATGACTTTTGTTTGATTTCAACGAACTAAATTAGATTCATAGTGCAATAAAAAGCTTTCTTATCCAGCACGAGATTATTTAGAACTCTCAGCCATCTTAGATTCAGGTGGGTAGTCATGTTGGTCAGAAGCAGCAGAACAAAGTTTGAGTCCAGTGGCACCTTTAAGACCAACAAAGTGTTATTCTGAGTATAAGCTTTTATGTAAGCTGGGTATATGCTTATACCCAGAATCAAACTTTGTTGGTCTTAAAGGTGTCACAGGACACAAACTTTCTCAGCTAACTTGTCAATCACCCAGAGGGCAAGCTCTTCCCCATCAGCTGCCATTACCAAACACCCCCAGCCCCCCCCCCCCCCCAATGTGCATGCACCACACTCACTCCTCTCCAGCTGGACATTTTGATACTCTGGCCATTGCTGGGGTTCTGAGAGCCCATGCTACCAGCTGAGATAATCTTCAGGTGATTCCATCCTTCTCAACCTGCCTTGAGCTGCTGGGAGCCACCTTTGCTGGATGTGTACTAGGATAGAGATGTGAAGGCCCGGAAAAAAACTGGAAAATTTTGGAAAAAACCTGTTTCCCCCCCGTTTTTTTCCTGAAGCCTTTTTTTAAAAAATTGGAAAAATGGGAAAAAAAGAAAAAAAATTGATTATGGAACATGATGAATAAAATATTTTAAGACAAGGTGTTCAAATATTTTCCAAATATTTTCTCTCATATATATGGTATATATATGGTATCAGATTGATCTAATTTCTGTGCACTGAGGACAAACAAGTTCTAGGTTACAAACTGAACTCTCCAATGCAAGAACAAGATGCATTTCTTCTTTTAGGAGGTGCTATTGACAGAAGAAAATAAAAAGGTTTCAGTTTTGTTTTTGCATGTGGATGGGTATTCTGTTTGAAATAATTGTTTGGATACACTATATTTTTAATATGCTAGTTGTGATAATTTCATGCCAAGTAAAAATGTCCATAGTCATATTTTATGTTCCTAATGTAACAGAATGACTTTCAATCTAGAAAAGACAAAAGAAGTGCTAATGTAGCATTTTTTTCAATTTTTCTGAAAATTTCCGTTTTTTTCTGAAAAAAACTGGAAAAAACCCGGGTTTTTTTCCAAGCTTCAAAATTTCCGGAAATTTTACATCTCTAACTAGGCACCTGGACTGCTTGTCTGCCTGCTGTTGTAGGACGGCTTTGTGGCTTGGGAGAGGCTGCCGGGCGTGAGGGCTCTTGCCATGGCACTCCCAATGGGATGGGGTTTGGTTGTGGCACAAGGACATAGGAGAAGCCAGTGTTGGATCAGGCCAAAGGCCCATCCAGTCCAACACTCTGTCACACAGTGGCCAAAAATACCAGGTGCCATCAGGAGGTCCACCAGTGGGGCCAGGCAAATTCCTCTGGGTGGCGAGGAGGGCACAACAAAGCAATACATACAAATATCTGTCAGTTTTGATTAACTTGCAGGCCTTATTTCCTGTGAGTACCAGATAATAAAGTTTTTACTGTACTTACTTCTAAGGCACAGAATGTCGTAGCTGAAAATATTTTGATTTGCCGTAGGTTTAGTATTGTTGGGCATCTTGAAGTAACTTATGTTCAAAAGTTAATTTACACCACAGAAGTCAATATTCTCTGCAGGGTGTTAACTGGTACCCAGTGCTATTGAGGGCTTAGGGAGTGGATCTGACCCCTCCCCCTGGTGTTGTTTAACAGTATTGAAAGAAGAAATCTAAAGTGTTAAATGGGTTCTTACTGAATAAACTAACTTCCTGTCTTTCAGGGAAATAAGAAATACTTTAAACGCAGCGAACTAGCCAAGAAGGAAGAAGAGGCATATTTTGAAAGATGTGGCTATAAGGTAATACGGCAATACTCATTTTGGCATGTATGTTAGGTTTGCTTGATCTGTTTGACCATAGATGATAAAGATCTTGCTAATAACTCTTTGTCCAATCTGTCACTGTTGCACTTTAGCCTGTAAAGAAGCCACCGGGAGAGGTATGATTTTGCAACCCACTTTGCAATGCAGAAAGAGGCATGCATGGATCTGCGGGTTTCTTGGATTTGTGTTTGTAGTTTGGCTTCTTCTCTGGAGGGCATGAGGCTGCTTAAGAATAAAGCTCTTCTTGCTTTTTTAAAAGTGTTGTGCTCCACCAGGCATGTTCAGTGGATCTGACATAACAAAAACCACCTTACTGAATCGTAGCAGAAGCTGCCAAACTTTGGCCTGCTGGCCTGCTTTTTTGAAACTGGTGCTGCTTAAAAGGCTGGCAAACTCGCACAGTGATTGTTCATACCTGCCTTTCTTAATCTAGTTCTTCAAAGACAGTGAAACATAGCTTGTATTTCCCCCCAGTTAGGTAAATGTAATGAATGGGTCCTTTGGAAGGCAGCTTCCCCTCCCCTTCAGAAAAAAACAGTTTCATTGTGAGCAGGATAACAGTTTAAGTTAGGAGGAAAAATGTAAATTCAGTCACTTATGTTAGATGGGAGGCTTGCAGCAAATCCAAATTTTTTGGTAGCATGCTGATTTGGACAGCTAGATTCAAGTCTATCAGCACATTAGAAACTGACAAGATTTCTGGGGGTAGAAGCTTTCAGAGTTAAAGCTCCCTTGGTCAATTTGGATAGTGCACCCAAAATACGAAACTGACAAAAATCTTCTTGATGTTTTGTGACCCACCCACCTTCATCAAGAGATATGCCAAGACCTTTTGGTATCTGGAACAAATATTCAAATTGGTAAAGGAAACGGCAGTGAGATTATAGGAATAAACTAAACATTTTATAATTTGCTGGCTTTAAATAGAACTCAAAATATGTTTCTAAAGTGAGCCAGCCTCATCCTGCTTCATGATGGAGCTGGCCATGCTTGCTTATATCTACCTGGCGTTTGTGAAGGTGGCTCTGTGTCTCCATCAGGTGTACTAAATTCAGCTCAGCATTGATGCAGTGGTCCGTGTTGAGGTTGGGGTCAAGTTGCCCAAAGTTCCTTTTGGTATTCAGTCCCTCTGAGACATTTCCTACGTTTAAAAGCCTCAGTCTCTTTGGAGAAGCATAAAAATAACAGAGGAGACACCAGTGGAGAGCTGAAATGGAAAAAAAAATCTATTTTTTGTAGAAGATTGTATTTTCTTGGAAGATTTACGTTAATGCAGAGGTGTCGAGCTCATTTGTTACGAGGGCCGCATCTGACATAAAATGTGACTGACTTGGCCGGGCCATGTATGTGCCATAAAACGTAATGCCAGGTACCAGAGATATAAACTTTATAAAGGACAGCAGCTGGGAAGCTCTGAGTTGTTGAGTCGTCACCACAAGACCCCATGGGCTGGGGGGTGGGGTACAGAGGAAAATCTGCAAGGGCAGACTGGAGACCCAGTGGTGTGTAGCTGGGCAGATGATCCCGTGCTGCCTGGAGGGAGGCAACCCCCTTCCCCAGCCCACTCCCGCCACTAATGCTGTGAGCCCAGGCCCCAAGGTAAAACCATGAAGTGGCTGGGTGTTGCAAGCTCCCCCCTGCCCCCGAACCACCATGGAAGGGGACTGGGAAGACAAGTTGAACTAACCCCCTGCCTGCAGAAGCGGGGGGGGGGGCAGACCAGGTCCTAGGCCATGTTCATGGTGGGACCCGGCCCAAGCAAAGCCTGGTAAGTTAGAGACACCTGTGCGGCGGCAGCCACATCTGAACATGATGAGGTGATGCTGGGAGGTCACGCCAGAGATTGTTGGCAAGCCACACTGCCCCCATGCGGCAGCAACTGCCCCAGGCTGAAGGCCGCCAGATTGTCTGATGGGGGAGCAGGCACCACGTGCAGAAGGCTGCGTGTGTGACAGAAGCCCCCAGGCACTGTCCCCCCCCAGGAAGGCTGATGAAGGCCACTGGGTGGTCTGTGGAGATGGGAGGCCCAACCACTGAGTTGCATGCCAAAGAAGGCCCCCTAATGAGCCAAAGCATAGCTGCTGCATGAGGGGCCTCAAATTAAGTGATGGCACTGGCTGCCAGCAGGTCCCAGCAGAGGGTCATCTGTACACCCCCCCCCCCACATGCAAACACTGATCTCTGTGGCCGTCCAGGACAGCATCCCCAGAGCTGCAGGCTGAGCGGAGAGGCGTGCGACCTCACTTTGGAACCCTGAGCTGGCATGAATACAGCTGCAGTGGCTCCCAATTTACCAGTGAAGCTTCCACTGAAGCAAAGGGGTCTTCTTGACTGCTGCAGACGAGGTTGTTCAGCCTCGCTGAAGCCACAATCGGAGTGGCTTTGCCCACTCGCTTCCCCCAAGCAGCCTCCTGTTCCCTCCCTCACACCAGTGGTTCATGGGCCAGATAAGAGCCCTGGATGGGCCAGTTCTGGCCCTCAGGCCTTATGCTTGACACCCCTGGGCTAAAGGATTACTGCTTCTATACAAACAAGGCTTATTGCCAAATCGGGGGGGGGGGCAAGGACTCCATGGGACAGTGTGGGTGGAGCTACAGCTTTACTGATACGGTGTGGCATGGTTAAAAAGTTCCTTATTTCTTTCAAGAGGAATGAATGGACAAAGAGCACTGAGGATTAAATCGGATAGATGCCCGAATATATTAAAATGCAAAAGGATTCCTTGGGCAGAGCAGCTAGCTTTTGTGGCAGTAATATGCAGTAGGAGGGCAACTTTTGTTTAGCTTATGTGGCTATAATATCTAGTAGCAGTTTAATCCTTAGTGTTCTCCTTGGAGAGAAGTCAGAATCAAGAGATAGGAGTGTGGATGGAACGGATTTCCCAAAGGATCTTCCCATATACATACAACTAAGAAACATTGTGCCTGCTTAAATGCTGTTAACAGAGCATTCCAGATTTCTGCACTTAAACTGTCTTAACGTATCTAAGAGACAGAAGACTATCTTAGGCAATGCAGGTGCTTTTGCTTTGCTTAGACTGCTTGAGTTGCTTATAAAGAGGAAGCACTGAGCAAGCAGAACAATATTTTTTGCTCACTGCTTGTAACTGAGTCCAGCTTATGCAATGGCTTAATTCTTTTTCCATCTGGGTGATCTCACCAGTTTTTCTTTCAGAGATAAATACGTCTAATGATTTATAAGTATGTGGTTTTAAATATTGTTTTGGGTAATGAATGTGAGAAGTCTATACTGTATAAATAATTATTTTCTGGGAGATTTTTGTTTGCTGCTGGAATCGTCCTGGACATGCACAGCACATTTCCCCAGAGGATTTGCCTGCACATAGAGTTTTGTATAGGTGGCTGAAATTCTGGGGTCATTGCCCATCTTTATTGTGGAGAATAGCTGTTGTCCTGCCAATTGGAAATATAGGTCTATTTTCAATAATTGGACTCAACAAGTGCATTTCACAAAGAAGGCCTACAGCAACATAGGATAATAGACAATGGATATTCTCATTCTAGTTGACTAATATACACGTGTGTGTGTGTGTGTGTTTGTATCTGTAAAACAGGTGGTTATTGTGTATGAGCCTGGATTTGGATCTCTGTTTGGTCATGAATTTAAAATATCTCTTAGGATTTTTATGGATTTAACTGACTGAGGTGTTGTAAAGCATTTGATTTTACATGATGTCCTGTAGTACTTCCTGGTTTTGACTTGACAGCAATAAGTTATGGCAATCTTGATTCTAGCGTAGTGTTTGCTTAGAGAATTTATGACTGATGAAACTCTTAAAATTGCTAAAGATAGATGAGAAGCAAAGGAGGAAAAGTGACAGAAATAGAATCAGAGGTCTAAATGCAGAATTTCAGTGATTTGCACATAGAGACAAATTGTAATAACCAGTGTAAAGAAATAAACAAGAACAACAGAAAAGGATGAACAAGAGATCTATTCTACAAGACCTAAGAAATGAAAGTGAAATTTCAAGCACAGGCATGCTAAAAGATGAACATGGAAATATATTAACTGAAAAGGACAAAATAAAGAAAAGATGGGAACAGTACACTGAAGAACTGTACAAAAGAGATGAAAGGAAGACAGTTTCCTTCAAAGAAAAAACTTTTGAAGAAAAACCTACAATTTTAGAAAGTGAATTGAAAGTTGCGCTGAGAACAGTTGGGAAAAACAAATCACGGGGAGTAGATGGGATATTGGTAGAGCTATTCCAAGCTACAGAATTGGAGTTCATCAAAATCTTAACAATAATATGCCAACAAATATGGGAAACAAAACAATGGCCCAAAGACTAGAAATGCTCGATTTACATTCCAGTTCCAAAAGAGGAGATGTCGAAGACTGCAGCAAGTGCAGAAAGGACTAAAGCAGAAAGTGCTAAAGCAGGATTACAGCTGAACATCAAGAAGACAAAAAGTAATGACTACTGGGGAATCATGCAACCAAAAGGCTGACAATGAAGAAACGGAAATTGTTCAAGTTTTTAGATTCCTTGGCTCCCTCATCAACTAACAGAGAGACTGCAACCAAGAAATCAGAAGGAGACTGAGACTGGGAAGGGCAACCACGAAGGAGCTAGAAAAGATTCTGAAGTATAGGATGTGTCGCTGGTGACAAAGATCAAGTTCATTCATGCCATAGTATTCCCCATCACTCTGTATGAGCTG
This sequence comes from Gekko japonicus, assembly GCF_001447785.1. Lineage (NCBI taxonomy): Eukaryota > Metazoa > Chordata > Lepidosauria > Squamata > Gekkonidae > Gekko > Gekko japonicus. The sequence goes on along the minus strand of NW_015176487.1, from coordinate 554,553 downwards.
GACAATGAAGAAAGTTGACAGGAAGGAAGTAGATTTCTTTGAAATGTGGTGTCGGAGGAGAGCTTTACAGATACCATGGACCACCAAAAGGATAAATAAGTGGGTTCTAGATCGAATTGAACTCTCCCTGGAACCTAAATGAACAAACTGAGGCTGTTGTACTTTGGTCACATGATGAGAAGTCAAGTCATTGGAAAAGACAATCATGCTAGGAACAGTTGAAGGCAGCAGGAAAAGGGGAAGACGGTCCAGGGCTCTTTTTGTAGCAGGTACTCATTTGCATATTAAGCGACACACCCCTAATGTAGCCAATCCTCCAAGAGCTTACAGTAGCTCCTGTAAGAAGAGCTCTGTAAGCTCTTGGAGGATTGGCTACATTAGGGGTGTGTGGCCTAATATTTATTTATTTATTTATACATTAGACTTTATATCCCACTCGAACCCCCTTTCAGGGGTCTCTGAGCGGCTTACAGGTCGGAGCTAGTCACCATTTATATTATTTCCCTGATTACAGCCACATTATAGGAGGGGGTGGGACAGCCCTACCAGCACCCAAGTGGCGGCGGCTCTTTTTCCAGCTTCTTTAGGCATTCAGTTGTTTCCTCTAGACCTTCTTCCCAGCGGGACGTCTTCTTTGTGGCGCTTTTTCCGGCGGGTAGCTGCATTCGGCGCGCGCATTCGTTCCTCCTGGCCCCGGCTTGTGTCCTTCCGGCTCCGCCGCGCCTGGAGATGACGTCGTCGCGCGCTTCTTTTTGCTACCAACGACGGCCGCTTCGTTGTTTCACTGCTGGCCACCAGGGATCACTCTACTGGTTTTTCTGTCGTCGCGCCTCGCCATGCCGTCTCTGCTGCCAGGACTCCGCCGTCGTCGCTGTTTCGCCGCCATCGCTGCCTTGATCTTCCGCCGCACACCACAACCTCATGAGAGGAGGGTGCCCCCTACCCTTCTAAGGGTAGGTTCCCATTCATCTACTCGCCCTTTAACGGGCTTTCGAACCGCTGGGTGGGCGGGAGCTGGGATATCGGCCGGGAGCTCACTCCAGCCACGGTGGGGCTCAAACGTAGTTCGGCCAGATGTTAAGCAGGCTGCTTTTACTGCCTGCGCCACCGCATATGCAAAGGAGTACCTGCTACAAAAAGAGCCCAACATGAGATGGATTGACTCAATCAAGGAAGCCACAGCTCTCCGTTCGTGAGACCTGAACAAGGCTTTCAATGAAAGGATAGTTTGGCGTTCATTCATTCATAAGGTCAGAAGCGACTTTACAGGACTTAACTAACACCCACACCCACACCCTTAGATCCACCTTGTGAGAGTCTTCAACCCTCCTGATCAGTACTTCAATGGGCCTAGCAGGCTTTTTTTTGCGGGGGGGAAGAGAAGAAAGAATATTCTATGAGTTTTGCACTGTGTTTTGGATCTTACACCGTATTTAGAATTACTAAGTGTATTTGACACATCCCCCTTTTGTAGAAGCTTTTTACCTTTTATGTATCTGAAATTCTAGCTTTTCTGTACTTTGCTTTCTGCAGTACAGATATCTGAAATTTCTTTGGAAGACAGTGCAGTTTGTGAGGGTTCACCTTCAAGCCAAACCATTTCAGAGGCAATTCCTGGAAGTTTCGTTCAGTTCTGCAGATTTGTTGTGTTGCGTGTTCTCAGGGGATGCCCTAAAGAGCTGTCCATGTTCCTGTGTGTTAAAAAAAGCTTTAAAACTGTAGGATTTCCCTATTGCTTCCCAGGTGCAACAGAATGAAGAGGAGGAGGAAAAGCAAATGGTGTCTCCCAATCCAGTGTTGGAGTTAGAGCTGGCAGAGGAGAAGTTGCCTATGACTCTTTCTAGGCAAGAGGTAAGAACATCTCTCTGGAGTTACCATATATGGGGCCTTCTGTGGCTGACAAATGTCTATAGAAATCTAGGAAACGTGTACCCTAGCTAAATATTATCTACTTGGATAGCTTTTATCTCTGTATATATGTTTCCAACCACTTCCTTTGCCTTCCTTCCAACTGAACCATGAATTATCTGTGATGAATGATGATCCTGCCTTTGTTGGAGTTGAGAGAATAGGAGCTTTTCTCCCCTTCAGGAATGAATATGATGTTTGCAGGCACCACACTGGTTGCGGAATTTCCACTGAAGGAAATGAGATGTGTCCTTTCTTAAAGTGAATTGGTGGCACCATTTGAACCCAGAATAAATCATTCCTTATGTAGGGCAAGATAACTTACTGATGTGAGGTGAAGGATAGAACACTTATACTTTGACAGCATCTGACATGCATCCCCCCCCCCCCATGATGGCACATGGGAGCATGGGGGAAACAGTGATAAAACATTGTTCTCTAAATTCTACCTTTAAAAGGTAAGATATGTTTTTAACTGTGGCCAAGGCTAATTATAATTAGGTTGTGGCTTTTAAATCATGGCTAACAGAGATCATAAGAACATAAGAGACGCCAATGTTGGATCAGGCCAAAGGCCCATCCAGTCCAACACTCTGTATCACACAGTGGCCAGAAATACCAGTGCCATCAGGAGGTCCACCAGTGGGGCCAGGACATTAGAAGCCCTCCCACTGTTGACCCCCCCCCCCCAAGCACCAAGAAGACAGAGCATCACTTGCCCCAGAGCCCCTATCTATACCTTGTGGCTAATAGCCACTGATGGACCTCTGCTCCATATGCTTATCAAAAGATCCACTCATAGTCTTCACCCTGGAGCCTGTGTACCCTTCAGCTGTGATGAAAGTAGAAGGGGGTTTGCATTCTGAATAGGTAGGGATTAATGGTTCCATCTGCACCAGCCTCTAGTAAATCTAGAATAATATATCCACACCATCCAGTTTTCAGATATGATTGCCAAAGGGCAGTCTACTTATCTACAGTGTTTGACATCTCTAACTGCTGTTGTATATCCTCACCAAGGCCATCCAGTTCTTAAGCACAGAATGTGACTTGTTCAGTGTTGTTAAGGATGTAAGTTGCTTGTCCATTGATTTTTGTGTAAATGGCAGGTCTTTGTAATCATTGGGCACAGTTGGGTGTATCTACTGCAAATTCAGTAATCTTTCACAGGATAAGGTGTTGTTGAATTGCATTGCCCTGTGAGTTTTATAACCAGGGACTTCTGTTTTACTACTGGCTTACTACTTAGGGTTTTCATCTGTGGGCTTTGTTTTAGACTAAAGCAAAAGGATGGCCTTATCTGTCTTATTTTCCTATGGGTTTGCCTAAAGGAGATGTTCTGACTTTTTGCAGGTCATTAGGCGGTTGAGAGAAAGGGGTGAGCCCGTCAGGCTGTTTGGAGAAACGGATTATGATGCCTTCCAGCGGTTACGAAAGATTGAAATTCTGGCGCCAGAAGTGAACAAGGTCAGTCCAATGTAGATCATTGAAGGAACTATGACCATGTGCCAGAGGCAAAGTATGTTCATATTGCTTGGTAGTGATGTGTAAGCTTTGTGCCACTCAGGGGTCATTTGGGGGGGGGGACGCGGGGGGACGCCATCCCCCCGGGTGAGGTGCGGGAGGGCGGGGCCTGGAGCTCCCTGCTGGTGCCCGCTGGAGGTCGCCGCCGGCTGTGGGGAGGACACACTTCCGGTGATGTCAGGGGGTGTGGCATATGCTAATGAGTTATGCTAATGAGTCCCCCTAGCTCTTTTTCTACGAAATGACCCCTGGTGCCACTTAGCTTGCAAGGAAACCATTTGCAAGCTCCAGAAGGCACCTTCCCTTCTCCATTTCCAAGGGGAATGGATAGTGTCTCTCTCTCTCTGGTCCTCCCATCCATGCCACTGTACCTGGGCAGTGGGATTCAGCCTGTGCTCCCACCCCCGGCTTGCCTATCTACTCCTGTCCTTCAGTCGTCAGCGTTACTGACTAAACGGCATGTTCAGTGTAGACTTTTTTAGGGGACAGAAGCTGTGGTTCATGGTATGAGCCTATTGCTGCCTTAAGGCTCAGGCCCAGTTTGTACTTCCAGCAGCCTCTGTACGATGGTGCTGCAGGATGCAGCATCCACTCAAATCTCAGCCGTGGGGGCACACAAACGTGCAGGAGGCCCGTAGCTACCGTGGGGCATCTCGGGGCTGGGTTACTGCCCAGGCCTCCTGACTTCCCATCCAGCCAGTTTATCTTATCTCCTGTGTGTGCCATGGCTGGGCTGAGCTGTCTCCCTGCCCTGCCTGCTGGTGCCCTCACTTCTTGCCTCTCTATCTCTCACCGCTTGAAAAACAACAACAACTTTTACTCTCTCGTCACGCCTGACACAGCCTGGGTGTGTGTGCAGAGTGCCCCGCCGACTTACTTAAATGCCCCCCCCCCCCGAAGTAAAAAATCCTGGCTACGGCCCTGATGAGCCGTCTCCAGAGAGAAACCATCCCCTAATGCTTAAAATAGCAGCCACACACACTTGGAAAAAACCCTAGTGGATGACTTAGTCTGCCCTGTTATATGACGTATGTGCAGACAGCCTCATATCTTTTCAGCCCTTAAAGAACGGCAAGGCTGGCTGTTTTATACATTTCCCATGACCCTGTTAGAAGGCTTGGAATGTGAGGTGCTTTCCAGGTTAACATACTTAGAACTGTCGGTTCTGTTCTTGCCTTTAGGGCTTGAGAAATGACCTGAAGGCTGCTTTGGATAAGATTGACCAGCAGTATCTAAACGAGATTGTCGGTGGCCAGGAGCCGGGAGAAGACGATACTCAGAACGATCTCAAGGTCCATGAAGAGAACACCACCATTGAAGAACTGGAGGTAGTGTAGGACAAACAGTGTGGATTTTTTCCAAACCCTGTGCTCAGAACATATTAACACTCTCCTCAAAGGAAAACTGGGCTCTGCAGCATGTACAAATGAAGTAAATGGGAAAGACTTTGGTATGATTCCGTAAGGCTTTCTGTTTTGTACATTCTGGCTTTTCTGGCCATGCGGGGGGAGTATATGGCAATTCTGAGGCAGGGGAATGGTTGAAAATGCCAATAAATAGTAAGTATCTTTTATCTTCTTTTCCAGGCTTTGGGGAGATCTTTAGGGCAAGGTGATGATCATAAAGACATGGATATCATAACCAAATTCTTGAAGGTAAAAAGCAGAACCTGTCAGAATATTTAAGCTGAAACCAAAACAGGGCATAATTGGTTACAAAGTGTTGCAAACTTTCTGTGTATTTTGATGTTCATTTTAGTATGCTTGCTTTGGCTTAAGGGGAGCTGACCATTCAGAAATTGCTGGGAGAGACTGAAGCAAGAAGGCAAGACAAACTATTCCAAAGAAGTGTGCCTTCAGTAGCCCATATGTTCAGGAGGAATTTTCCTTAATTAGTGAAACTCTAGAGCTAGCTAGGATTCCTCTGCCTTTTGGTCACTTTGGATCGAACTAGATGTTTGGGAGAGAGGGCGAGAGAGAGACTCTTCCCACACCCACTGCCCCCGCCCCCCCCAGTTTCTTAGCTTGCAGCGTCACTCCCATTTTCCTGGTAAGCAAAAGGAAAGGTTGTGGAGGAAAAGTTGTCAGTGGGAAAAGAGTTAGACTGTCTACCATTTGCTTCCCAGAAATTCCCTCTCCTGGGATTGTGCACATTGTTTATTGGTGATAATGATGGAGGGAGTCTGTTTAGCTGCTGTGGGGCAGTGTGGCCTTAACATATTCATCTTCCTCAGTTCCTTCTTGGAGTCTGGGCAAAGGATCTAAATGCCAGAGAGGATTATGTGAAACGCGGGGTGCAGGGGAAGCTGAACAGTGCCACTCAGAAGCAGACGGAATCGTACCTGAGACCTCTGTTCAGAAAACTTCGGAAAAGGGTAACCGCTGCAGAATTTTTTTGAGTGTCTATTCTGGAGTGCATCATGCTTGCAAGTAATTCTGCCACATCTCTGCATCAAATATGAGTGGGCCATGCAGGATTGTAGAGGAGCTTGTCTGTTGCGTCTCTGAGTAATTTATGACTCTGACCTTGTCTCCTTCTGACTGGAATGGGTCAATGACCAGCATACTTTTCAGGTTGCCAACTGTCTGGAGAAAAACTGTCCTGAACTTTTAAGGGCAGTTTAAGAGGATTGCTCAAGTGGTTAAGACGCTGAACTGCAGGCTGTGGAAGGTTGATAGTTCAGCTGTTCGAGACCCGAGTGTGCCGCATGACGGAGTGAGCTCCCGTCTCTAGTTCCAGCTCCTGCCAACCTAGCAGTTCGAAAGCAAGAAATTGCAAGTAGATAAATAGGTACCACTTCAGTGGGAAGGTAACATTGTTCCATGCGCCTTGGTGTTTAGTCATGCTGGCCACATGACCGTGGAAACGTCTTCGGACAGCGCTGGCTCTTCGGCTTTGAAACGGAGATGAGCACCGCAACCCTAGAGTCGGATTTGACTGGCTTTTGAGCAAGGGAACCTTTACCTTTAAGAGGATGTTATTTATGAGGTGATTTACCTCCGAGCCATGAAAGGCATTGAGTGCCCGTTTCCAGACATTAAGTCACTATTAAAGGAAGAGAGTATTTTTCTCCAGGTCAGTTGGTAACCCTACACAGAAGTGGAAGGGCTCCTCTGAGGCTAGGTAATTCCTTACTCAAGTGTTCTCCGGTTTTAATTCAGCACAATAGCATTTCACAGATGTTAGAGGTACTGAGCTGGGCTATGTAAAACATTACTTTGCTCACCTGTTCCCTATTTGATCTCTGTTTTTTCCCTTCTGCTTAGAATATTCCTGCAGACATCAAAGAATCAATAACTGATATTATCAAGTTCATGCTACAAAGAGAGTATGTGAAGGTACTGTCCACAGTGTTCATGCCCTGTGTGTGTGTGACGTTTTACCAGCTTAACTCTTCAGAATGATCTCTTTACTGATGAGCAGGAAAGAATGCGTTCAAGCATGTTTAAGCTAGTATTTGGATGGGAGACCACCAAGGAATACCTGGGTCATGACACGGAGGCAGGCAGTGGCGACCCGCCTCTGAATGTCTCTTGCCTTGAAAATCTTACGGGGTCGCCATAAGTCAGCTGTGACTTGACAGCAAAAAAAAGAAGTATCCCTGAAACTCTCCTCCAACTCCACATTTCAAATGAATCGATGTTCTTCCTGTCAGCTTTCTTCATTGTCCAACTTTCACTCCCAGACAGAGTGATGGGGAATACTATGGCGTGAATGAACTTGATCTTTGTCACCAGTGACACATCCCTATACTTCAGAATCTTTTCTAGCTCCTTCATGGCTGCCCTTCCCAGTCTCAACCTCCTTCTGATTTCTTGCTTGCAGTCTCTCTGTTAGTTGATGAGGGAGCCAAGGAATCGAAAATCTTGAACAATTTCCGTTTCTTCATTGTCAGCCTTTTGGTTGCATGATTCCCCAGTAGTCATTACTTTTTGTCTTCTTGATGTTCAGTTGTAATCCTGCTGTAGCACTTTCTGCTTTAGTCAAGTCTCCATTACTTTCTGCCAGAAAAGTGGTGTTATCTGCATTAATTCAAATGGTTTAATGTTCCACCAGTTTTCACATAATTCCCCAGTAGTCATTACTTTTTGTCGTCTTGATGTTCAGCTGTAATCCTGCTTTAGCACTTTCTGCTTTAGTCAAGTCTCCATTACTTTCTGCCAGAAAAGTGGTGTTATCTGCATTAATTCAAATGGTTTAATGTTCCACCAGTTTTCACATAATTCCCCAGTAGTCATTATTTTTTGTCGTCTTGATGTTCAGCTGTAATCCTGCTTTAGCACTTTCTGCTTTAACCTTCATCAGTAGTTGTTTCAAGTCTCTACTACTTTCTACCAGAAAAGTGGGGTCATCTGCATTATCTCAAATGGTTCTTCTACCAATTTTCACTCCATGTTCATCTAAATCTAATCCATCTTTCCTTATAATATGTTCTGCATACAGATCGAAGAGATAGGGAGATACAATACATCGTTATCTTGATGCCTTTGCCAATTGGAAACCATTTTGTTTCTCCACATTCTGTCCTAACATTAGCTGATTGTCCGGAGTATAGGTTGCGCAGCAAAACAATGAGATGTAGCCCTGACGTGGATAGCCCAGGCAAGCCCCATCTCGCCAGATCTCGGAAGCCAAGCAGGGCTGATCCTGGCAAGTGCTGGGAAGGGCGACCTCCAAGGAATACCAGGGCTGGGACACAGAGGCAGGTAATATCAAAGCCATCTCTCTGAAATGTCCTAGCCCTACTTGGGGTCGCCAGAAGTCCCTGTGACTTCCACGCTTGCAAGCACACACACACACGCACAGACACACAACACAAAATACCTAAAAAACCCACACCCACAATCAGATGTAATGGCTAGGGACGGGCCAGGAACCAGGAAAAGGGACATTTGTGGTTTGTGGGGGTTCACGAACGATGAACTTCTATGAACCATTCTGTTTAACGAACTGGTTCATCGTTCGTGAGATTCATGGTGCAGTAGAATGACCCCCCTGTGGGGTAGAGATGCCAAACTCGCAGCAGGTCTCCAATAGAGTCTTCTGTACCTGCCCTTCAAGTTTGGTGAGGGTTGGATTTAGGGGGGCTGAGTTACAGCCCCCCAAAACAGGTGCCCCCAGGAAAGAGCTCTCTTAGGATTGTGTCATAGAATCATAGAATGTTAGAGTTGGAAGGGACCTTGCAGGTCATCTAGTCCAACCCCCTGCACTCTGCAGGAGTATACTGAAAGATAGCCCTACATACCTACAACCTACCCGAAAGATGGTCGTCCAGCCTCCGCTTGAAAACGTCCAGCGAAGGAGCATCCACCGCCTCCCAAGGCAGACTGTTCCACTGTTCAACCACTCTTACAGTTAGGAAGTTTCTCCTGTCGAATGGACCCCTTGCAAACTAGAGACATCAGACTCACAGAAGACCTCCCCAGGATGTCCCCCTACCTGCTCTTCAAGTTTGGTGAGGATTGGCTGTGTGTGATGCCCCCAGGAAAGTGATCTCTGGGGAAATCACAGCCACAGGTTCAGGACAGTGTCAAATGGACCCCCTGCAAGCTAGAGGCATCAAGCTCACAGAGGATCTCCCTGGGCTGCCCCCCTCCTGCCTTCCAAGGTAGGTGAGGATTGGCTGTGGGGGGCCAAGTAGCACCCCCCCCCCAGGAACATGCTCGCTGAGAGGACTGGCGGAGGGGTGGACTGGAGGTGGGAGCCGCCCCAAAGAGTTGGGATATGGAGGAGCTGGATGCTTCCCCACCACCCCCTAATTCACCACCCTCAGATTCCTCCTGCTCCAGAAAGAGTTTTAGCAACTTCTCCCCCCTACCACCCCGGTTGAGCACCCTTGGCCCCACACTCACTCTCATGGCACATAGGGGTGTTGACAATTTGGCGGGAGTGTGGGTCTCCAGCTGAGGAACCCACTGGCTGAGCCCCTCTGCCTGGCTGTAGCAGATGGACAGATCATAGGGTGAGCTCCCCCTCCCTGGCTGTCTTAAAGCAGCGGCTGGATGAACACTTGCTTTAGGCTGATCCTGCCTTGAGCAGGGGGTTGTACTAAATGGCCTACATGGTCCCTTCCAACTCTGTGATTGTGATCCACATTGTCAAAAGCTTTGCTGTAATCTCTGAAGCACAAGCCTGGTTTTATTCTGAAATTCTTATATATCCCAGTAACCACCATCAATTCGCAGTGTGATCTCTCCCGCCTCTTCCTTTTCTGAATCCAGCTTCAACATCTGGCATTTCTTATTCCATATATGGTAACAATCTTTGTTGTATGATTTCGAGCATCACTCTGCTCGTGTGAGAAATTAATATGATGGGCCGATAGTTGTTGCTGCAGTTTTAAGCGTTTCCCTTTTTTGGAATTGGAATGTAAACTGAGTGTTTCCCGTCTGTGGCCCATTGTTTTGTTTTCCTTATTTGTTGGCATATTCTTGTTAAGATTTTGATGGACTCCGTTTCTTCTGTGTCTTGAAAAAGCTCCATTGATGTCTATGCCTGATGATTTGTTTCTCCCAATTGCTTTGAGTGCAGCTTTCACTTCACTTTCTAAAATTGCAGGTCCTTCTTCAAAAGATTTTTTCTTGGAAGGAATCTGTCTTCCCTTCATCTCTTCTGTATAGTTCTTCAGTGTATTGTTCCCATCTTTTTTTTTTTTTTTTGGTCCTGTTCAGTTAATGTATTTCCATGTTGATCTTTCAGCATACCTAACAGTGCTTTAAGTTTCCCTCAGATTTCCTGGGTTTTATGGAATTGATCCCTTGTTCTTCCTTTATTGTTGTTCTCTTCTGCTTCATTACGCTGGTTATTATAATAGTTCTCTTTTTCTCTACATGCAAGTTTTTAGAACGCTGAATTTAGACTTCTGATTCTGTTTCTGTTACCTTTTACTTCTGCTTCTCGTCTGTCTTTAGTCAATTTTAAGGGCTTAATTTGTCATCCCTTGAGGCTTTTCATTTGTTTTGGCTACAGGAATAATCTTTGCGCATTTTTCCTTCATACTATCTTTGGGTTCAACCCACAGTTCTTCTAGTTCACAGTTCTTCGAACTTAGTAATGCAAATCTGTTCTTAACGTGGCCTTTAAACTCTTCAGGAATGTTGTTTCGATTGTATTTTGGGACTATGAATGTTTTGGTGTTTTTTTCAGCTTTTTAAATATTAACAGTCTTAGGTTTGTACCACAATCAGCTCCTGGTCTTGTTTCAAGTTGACAAATGGGCAGCATTCAGGTCTGGCGGTTGCTCCTGCAGTGAATGAACACTGACAGTCTGGTCAGAGTGGAGGAGTGGTGAGGCCAGCTGCTCCCCCCCCACACACACACCATGTGAATATATTGGTTCTGTTCTTTTTTAAAGAATCTAGATAAACTTCAACAAACAAAGTGTATAAGCATTTGCTTTTTTTCCAGGACCAGCTGTGCTTGAGCAGGTTAAAATGTTAATGAGCATTCAGGTCCTTAACATGGAAACTAGCAAGCCACGGCAGGATCCCTTGTGCTCTGGGCGTCAAAGCTGAAGATGAGAGCTCTTGGTTTTTGGTGTTTGCCTGCCTCTGCAGGCCGTGTGCCTTACTGACCAGTTTGTTTGTTTCTGCAGGCCAACGATGCTTACCTCCAGATGGCTATTGGCAATGCGCCCTGGCCCATAGGTGTCACTATGGTGGGCATCCATGCCCGAACTGGCCGAGAAAAGATCTTCTCAAAGCATGTGGCCCACGTGCTGAATGATGAAACTCAGAGGAAGTACATCCAGGTGAGATGAGGAATGATGAGGGTAGGCTCAAAGTTTAAGGACCCACGTTAATCTTGAGAGAGACCTTAAGACAGTGGTGGCGAACCTATGGCACGGGTGCCAGAGGTGGCACTCAGAGCCCTCTCTGTGGGCACGCGTGCCATCACCCCAGCCAGGCCCAGACAATCATTAAAGTGTTGAATTCTCTGCCAAATAATTTTAAGTAAATGAAAGCATTTGGGATTTCTTTCCTTACTTTGGATCATCATAAGTTAATGTATGAGTTGTTTTTTATAAAGTAAAGCCTCAGTATTCAGGTTAAATTGCCATGTTGGCTCTTTGTGATAAATAAGTGGGTTTTGGGTCGCAGTTTGGGCACTTTGTCTCTAAAAGGTTCGCCATCACTGCCTTAGGAGGTCAACATTTGTCAGTGCAGATAGCAGATGCTAAACGTGGAACAGCCCTGTACAGTTCACTTTGTTCATTTTAGATACTTGCATCCAGCTTTTCAACTAGATGTTTTCACAGAAGTTGCTTTGTGTCTTCATCCCAGGATTCTCTCCCTCATCTTGGTCGCTTCTTCTGTGTTATCAGCTGACCCTTTTTGTGTTCCTTCTCCAGGGCCTGAAGAGGCTGATGACCATTTGCCAGAAGCACTTCCCAACAGACCCATCCAAGTGTGTGGAGTACAATGCATTGTGATGGGTTATTGTCCCTGGCTGGGAGAGAAGACCGACAGAGCTGTGAGGCACCTCAGAGCGGGCTGAGGGTGCGAGGCAAGGGGAACAGTTTTGCCTGGGCTCAGTTCAACAGGCTGCACTTCAATGAACTTCCAGGCCACAATGGGCCTGTGTTGCAGGCTTGTATCAAGAGGCATTCCAGTATTTATGGAGCTGTTTTCTTTCACTGGACTTTCAGCAGGTCAAAAAGATCTGTTCTAGTCTGCTTTTTGGAGTTTGAACCACTTGGCTTTTAAAAGGCCGATGCTGCAGATTTTGAGGCACTGTACTGACTATTACTGTGTTGGAAGCTGCTTAAATTTGTTGCCCTTAATTAGAGGGTAAAGTACACATCTTTCTTGTACATTTCCCACACTGAGTTGGATCCCACTGATCCATTCTGATAGCAGAAGTGTTTTTCCTCTGGCAGAAGAAGCCTTTCGCTAATGCAAGACTCTGGGAATGGGTCTGTAGGATCCAGCCCACTGTGGTGGAATACGTCAGTTCTCTGAGGATCTTTGTCTTTTGAGTCTCTCTTACAGCAGTAAGAAGGAAAACCAAAGTACAATTTCAAGCACACCTTTACTTACCCCAGTCAAGTTTCCTGCTGTGAAGTTTGGTCCAGAAATGGGGTATCTTTCTGTCCCTGGGAATTTTATGGCGAAGGACCAACTCAGCAATTTGCATTTGATGTTTGGAATATATTAACCTATGAAAAGCTGTCCTATCCTGATGTCTCTGGGGAATATTTTTGAGATATTGAAATTTGATTGGATAGTCCATGTTGTGATTTTTGCTAGTTGTCTTTCCCACCTTTTTACTGAAACCACAAGTATAGCTGACAGTAGAAGATTTAAGTTTCCTTGTTCTCAAAGAATGGGAAACATGATACATTTGAGGCTGGATTGCTGCAAAGCGAAAAGCTAAATGTGTATCTGTACAACGAATGCATTGTAATATGAAGTTATGTAAAATTTCCCAGGCAGCTGAGTCCACTAAGGAGAAATTAATATCATTTAAAGATGTTTGTTTAAGGACTGGTATCAGTGGGCTTTCTTTAATAAAGGATTGACAATTCCAGTTGTTTCTGACTACAAGCTAGGGTAGGCAATGTCCTGTTCCTTTTCAAGGCACAGGCTTCTCTGTCAACACTAAGATTTCTTATCGTTGTGGCTGCAGAGATAAACATGAAATATGGTATCAAGTTAGCATACTCAAAGTGTGTGTGTAGTGGAGTTCTTAATGCTGATTTGCAGCTTATATTGTTAAGCATACACAGTTTAAAAGTGAGTCAAAAGATTCATGAAGTCTCAGCTACAATTAGAAAAACTGTGTTTATTGATACGTGCTTAAAGGCAGTGTCAACTTTGCTTTGCAGATAGAGTAGAATGACTGGACCCTTTCTCACTGTGCAAGTGCAGGGAAAGATGAGGGTGGGAAAACTTTTTGGATGTGTGAGAAAGTTGTGAGAGCCAGTTTGGTGTAGTGGTTAGGAGCATGGACTCTGATCTGGGAGAACTGGGTTTGATTCCCCACTCCTCCACATGCAGCTGCTGGCGTGACCTTGGGGTAGTCATAAATTCTTTCAGAGCTGTTCTTTCAAGGGCAGTTCTTGAAAGAGCTCTCTCAGCCCCACCTACCTCACAGGGTGTCTGTTTTGAGGAGGGGGAGGGAAAGGGATTGTAAGCCGCTCTCAGACTCCTTCGGGTAGTGAAGGGTGGGGTATAAATCCAATCTCTTCTCCTCTCTGCAGGCTCTGTGTGTGTGTGTGTGTGGGGGGGTCAAGTCTCACAGCTGACTTTATGGCGACCTGTAGGGTTTTCAAGGCAAGAGACGTTCAGAGGTGGTTTGCCATTGCCTACCTCTGTGTCACAACCGTGGTATTCTCTACAGGTTTCCCATCCAAATACTAGCCAGAGCTGACCCCACTTAACTTCTGAAGGGCTTGGGCTAGCCTGGGCTATCTAGGTCAGGTTTCTGCAAGCTAGAAGGACCCAATGGGAGATTGAATTTTTTCCCCCATGGTCAAGTGATAGTGCTAGAAATTAAAAGGGAATGTCACGCCTCTGTTTATTGGGGGGGAAACTTGTTTAGTTTGGGAATACTTTGGCATTTTATTTTTTATTTTATTAGATTTTAAAATAGTATTAAAATAACAATTTACACATGTCCTCACCTGGAAGCATGGTAGAGCAGTTTTATTAGCTCTAGATGCTTTGAGATCTCCTACTTACTGGTGTGGCCGTATCTTTTTCCTGTCCACCTGGATGCGTGCCAGACAAGAGTAGTCAACAGACAAAAGGAGATGAAAGGTATCACACTTCCTTTTTGTTCAGAAAGGAAACACCAGCTTTTGGAACCAAAAGGGCAATCTCCTAGGGCCAAAGGAGATGTGTGCATTTCTGCAGTTCCCAGGGTTGTTTGAAACAGTTCTCAGGTGTATAGCTTTAAGTCTCCTACCCCTACCCTCCTTTTCCCAACATGAAATGGCTATTTGTCCCCATTGGGGAAACATGTATATTGAACAAGGGAGCTGAGAACTATGGAAATATTCATGTCTGCAGGCCCTGCAAGTTGACACATTAACATACAAAATGCACATGTGGAGCTACTTGGACATTCTGGAGTCAGAAAGGCAATCAAAAAAGAACCTAAGACCTGTGGGATTTTTTTTACCACATAGTGTTTCCGAAAGTTCTTGTAACTTAGGCACATTTACCTCCTTTCCCACAGAAGCACCCAACAAGCAAACAGTGTGATTTAGATGACAACAAATTTAGTAAGAATCATATTATATTGTAAAACTTGGCAATATTACAAGTCAATCATTCTCAATGAGCATCTGGATATAAACTCATTTTGTCCCAATCTTCCTCAGGAGTAATCCTATAGTAATGAAGGTGTCAGCCTCTTGCTGCAGTTCAGTATTCTGTTTAAGATCAACCCAATGTTTAAGTTCTTTTTTATATTTTTCAAATAATCTGTTTATAAAGGAGCAAGCCAGTCTTGTCTTCTTTTACATAGGTGCAAAAGCCTCCTGTATTATGCTGGCTTAAGAGCTCTCCATATATTTTTATGGTAGTAGCAACCAGTCCTTTCTCTCCCCGACTAGAAGCCTTCAATTTTAAATTGGCTGGCAAAATGCTCTCCACTTTGAAATGGTTGCCAGAATGAGGCTGTAGTTTGGCCCTAGTTGCGAACTCTAATTGTGGAGGAACGCAGATGTGGTTGATTTCCAAGAATGCTAAGTTTTGCCCCAAAGGAAATAGGCATGGAGTGATTTCAGGAGGAGCTTTGATTTAAAAAGAGAGAGGGAGGTCCTCTTGGGGGCTTGGAATGCTATTTGTTGGTCTTTGAATGCTCCAACATGCAGGATGTCATGTTAGTGACAACATGTGTAGCCTTGATTGGGTGGGTTTCTTGCAGTAGCTGTTTTCGTTTGGAATTGTAATTCCCCAAGGATGTTCTAGAAGGCAAGGGGCAAAATTGTTATGTCAAATTGCCATTGCCTTCTCCTAGCTGGTGGTCCTTAATACAAGCTGCTTGTACAGTTCCTTATTCCACAAAGATGTTCTAGGAGGCAGGGCAAAGTTGTTACGTCAAAAATTGCTGTTGCCTTCTAGAGGCTTAATTTATGAATGATATCCTGGCTGTTGGTCCTTACCACAAGCCGCTTGCACAGAGTTCCTTATTCCACGTTGGATTAACTTTATCCCTAAGCTGTCTACGGACTGATACCTTACCGGAAACAGAAGCTGCCAAATACTTCCTTAGGGTATTTTTTTTATCAAAGAATATCTAGCAGTCCTGTGGGAGCAGACTGCAGTGCCTTCCTCCAGGTCACCATGGGAACACTGCTATGGCAACTGTCTTTCATGTCTGGCTTGAAGGTGGCCCTCTGCCACTGGAGCTGAACTGAGCAGCAGCCCCAGACTTGTGTTCAAAGAGCTGACTCAAAGGAGTCTTTGGAGGAAGAACTCCCTGGTGGTCTACACGAGGGGCACAAGAACTATCCACAGTTGATGAGGACAGTTTATAATGAGTGCTCTTGAATGCTGATAAACGTTGTATTTCAGTTGACTTTTTTCATTGTCGCATATACCTTTGGGGTATTTTTAATTGGGAAAAAAATGGTGGAGACTAAAAGCGCCTGCTTTGTTGCTTATGGGTTAGGAGAAAGAGAGAAAAGAGTGTGGACCATAGAGCACCCTTTATTTATTTATTTATTATTAAATTTATACCCCACCCTTCCCCGTAGGGCTCTTTATATGCGCAGAAGTGGTGTTTCCTTCATGTGTCTTATTTGGTCACTCCAAAAGCTTCTAATGTAAGGTTTCCCACCCTGAAACAAAGTGAGTAAGCAGTTGAAGTCAAACACATGTAAAACCATGAAAATGACCCCAGTTCAGTATCTTGGTAAACAGTGAATACTCTAGGGCCTCATCTGAGCTACAGGTTGCCTTCCCTTCTTCAAGGTACAGTACAAGCTTTTTCAGGTGCTTGATTATCCAGAATGATCAGTTAACTGGCATTGCCCAGAGAGCCAGTTTGGTGTAGTGGTTAAGTGTGCGGACTCTAATCTGGGAGAACCGGGTTTGATTCCCCACTCCTCCACTTGCACCTGCTGATGGGTCAGTCACAAGCTCTGGCACAGCTGTCCTTGGAAAAGAGCAGTTTCTGTCAAGAGTTCTCTCAGCCCCACCCACCTCATAGGGTGTCTGTTGTGGGGAGGGGAAGGGAAAGGAGTTTGTAGACCGCTCTGGTATAAACCCAATCTCTTCTTCTTCTTCTCCCCCTTAGCCACCACACCGCTGCAGCTTTGGCTTTGCATTTGCCCCACTCCTGCTTCTCCAGCCAACCAGATAGATGTCTCCCGCCATTGCCAGGCTTCTGAGAGCTGGTACTGCCAGCTGACATCACCCTTGGGTACCTCCCTCCCTCAAACTGCCTTGACTCCACCTCTGCTGGAGGACTTCCAGACATCTGGACTGTGTCTGCCTGTTGTGTAGGACAGCTCTGTGAACTGGGGAGGATGGGAAGGTGCCACCAACCGTGTAGTCTGTGCCCATGGCATTTCTAGTAGGGTGAATTTGTTTGCTGCAGACTCTACTGGCAGGGCAGTGGGTAAGGCAGAGCAATAAGCTTGAGTATCCCGCATATTTGATTAACTGGCAACCCCTGTTCCCCCTGAGTGCTGTATAACCAAGCTGCTACTGTATTATGGGCATGTGGAGTAGCTGGAGAAACTTCTTAGGCAAAACAAATTAACATGGTCCTCCTTATGAGAAGTTTACCTGGTGGTCAAGTGATACATGTCCTTTCCCTGCAAGTAACACCCCTACTCCCCGGTTTCTGTTTCTTCATTCTATATATTATTGGAACGGTGTCAAGCGAGACCATGCTCAAGCAGCTCCCATGCTGCAGAAGGAACATGTGAAAATGCAGCCACTGATCCGCGGCAGTGGAATCTTAAGTGGCAACACTTAAGCTGTAGGGGAAAGGAAGAACTCACTGGTGTCACAGAACGTTGTTTAGCTGACATTTTGGAGGCTAGAGTAGGTCTTACTATGTCATGAAATGTGTGGTGTAAGGCTGAGCCAGCAACTGTAGATAAGGTGAGTACCAGGGCTTGTACGAGAATATAAAGTTGCCTGGCAACTTCAGTAGGGACTCATAGCATAGTGTAAGAGGTATATCATGGAGAGCGTGAGATGGAAATGAGCATAAATCGTCAACTCAAGGCATCCATAGGATTTTGGACACTGCAAAAACAAAAACCCCAAACTCCTGCATCCATCCATTTCATCTTGAAAATGCTTTAATAAGGAAGTGTTGACAACATTGTTTTTGCAAAATGTAAAGGTAACTATACAAATTTTTAATACAAAAAGAATAAATTAAAAACAGATTTCGTTTAAAAAAAATTCTGCAACCTTTTCTACAACATAACTGCTTTTCTTCCCCTTGTTTACCGTTGCACAGAATTCTGTAATATCATTTTACATGCTCTATGTTAGAAGAGTTCTATTTTTTCCTCATTTTTAAACTAGAGTCCATTTTATACAACTTGTAATAAAACTATTGACTGACTGACTATATATATACATATATATATATACATATATATATGTATATATATAGTCAATCTTTACATCTAGCTAACTAAGCAGTAACTGGTCATCTGATAGCACCTGAATGGGGTTTGTTATGTCCAAAACTAAAACTATTACTGGGTTGATAGGGGAGGAAAAGAAAAACCAAACCAAATTGGACCCTTGTTATTTCCCAACATTTTCAACACTCAACTGCATATCATATTTTAAAAATAAACCCTGCCCATCATGGCATCTGGTGTATGTGCATATACAAAGCTAGGCAGGGAGGGAGGTTTGTACATATACACAAACTGCAGTATCGGTCCAGGACCCTTTTTTATTGATACAAAAGCGAAATTCAAGAGGCTTAGTCATGGGGTAGTCAAGTGCTTGTATACAATAGCTATGGTTACCTCCTTATGTTATACTCAAAAACATGTTAATCTCCTGATTAACATTTTATGTACATTTTTGTATAACTGAATTGAGTTAAACAGTAAAACCTGTTTTACTTAATTTCTGTCTTTACTACCAGACTGGCTCACAAGTGCCTTGATTGTTTTTTTTAAAGAAACAAACCACTTTCCCCAAGCAACAATAGTTTTTCCCCTCCCTACATCTGCTTGCAGACATGCAAACAATATGTTTTTATTTTGCAAAGCTGAGTCCTAAACTTCTTAATCTAGTATGCTACCATTTCCGCTAAACAATGTCAGTAGCATCTGAACTGCCTTTTGGAAGATAGGCGTCCCATCCAGCTCAAATCAGATGTGGTGAAGTTCTCCAGTGAGACAAGTTAGTCACAACTGGCACTTCAGCATGACTGGGTCTGCGGTGTCCAAGGACTTGCTGCTGGCGGTGCGTTTCCTTACATCCCCCCAACAAAACAAAACCCCATAGTTGCTCAGCAAAGCATTCTGGCAAAAATAATAATAATAACAATCAGTATATAAAAATCAATCAAGTTGTCTAGGTGATGAGTTTGGTCTGGTAAATGTTTCAGTAGAAACATTTAGCTACACTGCAAACTTAAAATTGATTTTAAAGCAGTTTTAATGCTTGTGGCTTCCCCTGCAGTATCCTGGGAATTCAAGTCTGAATGGAGTGAGTTCTTTGAGTAATCTCTAACTCCTGCTCCTCCCCCACCCTCAGCAGTTGCTGGGGTAAGGGACCACTTCTTTTAATGCTACAGTATAGACAGGGCTGGCCCCAGCTTATTTTGCACCCTAGGCAGGATCCCTTCTGGCGCCCCCCCATGCACTGCCCCCCCCCACAATGCCACTAGCTCAGAAATGCCAGTAGCTCCCATGCCCAGGCGCCTTGCAAATGCGGAGCGCTCAGAGGAGAGCCCCCTGGGGACTGGTGAGGGAGGGCTCCCTGCAGAGTAACTCCAATAATAAAACATATCTCGGCGGGGTGGGCGCACCTGTAGGTGTAGTGGGCGAGGAAGAGGGCCAGGAGGATGCAGTTGGGCCAGCAGTGGAGCTGGGTGCTGTCACTGGAGGACAAGGAGGAGCGAACCTAACCCCGCCCCCGCTGCCTGGTTCCTGGCAGCGGTCACCTGGTCAGGGAAAGGGCTTTTGGTGGGGGGAGGGCAGGTGCCATTTGGCACCCCTAAGGGCCGGTGCGCTCTAGGCAAATGCCTAGTTCGCCTAGTGAGCGAGCCGGCCCTGAGTATAGAGAGGTTCAAAAGTATAGAGTACGGTATAGAGAGGTTCGTTTTAGTGGCTTCTGCAGACTTTTTGTTTTGGAAGTCATTAGTTGGATGTTGCCAGTAGAGGGTGCTAGAGACAACATATGGAAGGGAGGGCAGTGAGAGAACAGCTTCTCTCATGGGAAAGCCCCAGGTCAATATTAAATCTCTTTCTGTTATTGTCTGTTATACTCTTGATTAGCTAACCCAAAAGATGGTGGGGAAGAAAAACTGCAAATTGATTAAAAGGTGTGCATTAGCAGACAGTTTGAATGAGAAAATTAGCAGCAGGGTATGAGCTTTTGTGAGTCACTGCCGGCTACTTCAGACACAGAAGGTCCATACCCTGCCAGAATGTTTTGTTAGTCTTTAAGGTGCTACTGCTGTTCTTTTCTACTGCTAGAGACAGACTAACATGGCTACCCATCTTGAGATAGCTTGAATGATTTTCAAGAACATCCCCCATCATACAAAAAGTCTGTGTGCCTTACAAGCACTACATATAAGTGGCGTATACAAAAGTGACAAAGGTCTATGTTAACATACCATGCATAAATACAAACACCTGAAAAATGGGTTTGGCTTTTTAATGATACATATTGTATCATTTGAGTTCTGATTCACATTTTGGCGTATTTTAAAAAATTATTCAGGTATTTGTATTTATGTGTGGTATATTAGTGTAGACCAGTGATGGCGAACCTTTTAGGGGCCGAGTGCCCAAACTGCGACCCAAAACCCACTTATTTATCGCAAAGTGCCAACATGGCAATTTAGCCTGAATACTGAGGTTTTACTTTAGAAAAAACAACTCATACATTAACTTAAGATGATCCAAACAAAGTAAGGAAAGCAATCCCAAATGCTTTCACTTACTTAAAATTATTTGGCAGAGAATTCGACACTTTAATGATGGTCTGGGCCTGGCTGGGGCGATGGCACGCGTGCCCACAGAGAGGGCTCTGAGTGCCACCTCTGGCACCCCTGCCATAAGTTCGCCACCACTGGTGTAGACCTTTGTCACTTTGGTACATGCCACCTATATGTAGTGCTTGTAGGGCACACATTATGCTTTTTTGTATGATAGGGGGTGTTCCTGAAAAATTACTCAAGCTGTCTGTTTATAGTAATACATTCTAATCATTATGCAGTCCCACCCCCTTTTGGGTTATCGATCTGTTTTCTTTGGTTCCCCCCCCCCCGGGTTGTAGTCTTCATTTGCAATCTAATTTAGGAAGAAGGGGCATTTCAAAATAGCTGCAGCCTTGCACACAATTAATGTGCTTAATTCACACTGCAGGACTGAAGCCGCTGGACTTTGTGACGATGCTTACATTGGAACCCTATCCACTGTTTGGTCTACGCTACCTTGGAAGTGCTTGGGATAGGGCTGTTCCACCAGATGACTTTGTAACGGAAATGAAATTTCCTGGGTCTGTCCTAAATATTCTTGAGCAGTTAGTGTGAGTTCTCTTGCCCCACATTCTTTTTCCAGTTTGTTCACTTAAAAAAAAAAAAAGACACTACATTACTGAGGACCAAAATATATGTCTGGGTTTGTGACAAGCGGAGTCTGTGTTCCCCACAGCACCTGTGGGGAATAGCTGTTAAGAAATAAAGGAAAGCCTGTTTGGGCTTGGAAGGCCACCATGGGGGTGGGTGTGAGGAGGGCGCCTGCCTCTTCCCCCACAACCATCTTTCCTGCAGCAAAATAACACTGGAGTGGAGTTACTTCTCTGTTTTTGCTGCTCCACATACACAGAATACTCCATGTGGAGTAGCCAAAATGGGGAACTGACTCCCCTCCAGTACCATTTTTGCACAGGGAAATGGCTTGGAGCCGAGTCAGGAGCCCTTTCTCCCCTTTTTTTTTAACAGCCATTCCCTGCAGGTGCTGCTTGGCTGCGTGGAACCCAGACACAACACTTTGAAAACCCAGACATGTAGTTTGGCCTCACTACTAAAAAGTGAGGGAGGGAAGCTGAAAAGGGAACGCGGACAACGTGCACTAAATGCTCAAGAACAGCCCCATCCCAAGAATTTCTGTGGCAGTGTGAACAGCACAGGCTCCCTATCAATGTTCCCTCTACGCTGTGGAGTCCTGTGAGCAAAAATTCTACTCTGTGAGCTACTGGCATGAAATTTGAGAGCAAGCAATTTGGCTACTGCATAAATTAGTTGGCTCTGGAGTCATCCTTCCTGAGCGAAGACAAAAATCTGAGAGCTGGAGGCTGAAAAACTGTGAGCTAGCTCACACCAACGCAGCTTAGAGGGAACACTGCTCCCTATGTCAATTTCACTGCAAAGGGATGTGTTTGGAGGACTGAAGTTTTTGCATTCCTGGTAATAGCAGCATCTGATTACTCCTTGGAACATTCACACAGAAAGATTACTTTAGTTCTACTTCAGTCCCTTGTCCTTGGAAAGCACCTCTGCCTCCCAATTTTTTAAAACCATCAGCCACACCCAGGGAAGGGACGCTTGCTTGGATGCTGGCATAAAAAACCTCGCATCACTGCTGCTCCACTATCTACCCAAACGAGGGGTGTGCAAGTGGCAAGTTCTAGAAGGTGCTTTCTGGTGCTTCTGGCCCAGAGGCAGAACCGGAATGTGGCAGGAGCAGCAGCCGGGGCTGTGCAGGGGGACTTGCTGGGCAAGCCCCCACCTTCTTCAAAAGTAGCCCTCCAGCAAAAACTGTGGTTGACCCGAGCCGGAAGATTGTGCATTGTTCGCTGTTAAAAAGTACTGAGGCCTTTTGGAAGGGTGATGGCTTTCTCAAAGTGTATAAAAGCATTGCTCGAGTGTAAATGTAAACTTGTAGTTTCCTTTCTTTTGGTATTGGCGGACAACCATGCTTTGTATCAATGCAAAAAAAAAAAATTAGTGGTCCATTTTAGTTGTTTAGGAAAGTGACCTAGGCTGCTGGTAAGTAAATCAACAACCCCCCTCCCCTTTAAAGCACTTCCCTAATCAGTCAGTAAGCCCTTCTGCTACACTATCAGTGCATGTTAAGATCAAGTCTCGTTGACCCTGGTGTGGCACCCCTTGACTTGATGCTTTTCTCTAATCAAACTGATATCTTTATTCCTAAAGCTTTTTGGCATTTTACTTCACCAATGATCACAAGGTTCTTCAAGTTACTAGGCAGCTGGCAATTAATTATAGGGATATTTAAAAACAATTCATTCCTCCTGTTCTTGCAATGCCCTTGGGCAGCATCTTGGCTACCCAGTGGCTTTTCCCAACAGATCTGTGCCAAGATTTTGAGTGGCATCTCTACCACCCCATGAAATGGCTGGGTTGGCTTTCAGGGCCCCAAGACAAAGAAGACAGAACAAGGCTGTCATTTTTCTGAAAAGCAGAATTTTAAATATACTTTGTAACAGACAATTCTTAAAATCTTTGGCAGCTAAGAGCAAGTTGTAATATTCTGTCCCATCTTTAAAACAATAACATTGCTCCCCCTCAGGTTTTGTTTTGCAACTGTTACTTCACAATAGCTATTGCTCCATGTTTAGGTAGTACTTTGACTTTTAGAGTTTAAATCATACGTGTCAGAACAGTATTATGTGCCAAAGAACAACATGATCTATAATCTTGAAAGGTTCGAATTGCCTGCCTACTGGGTTCTTACAAATGCAACCACTTGAAGAGCCACTCATTGCTCCTGCTTAGCCTCTACGGGGCTCGTGGCGGTCTGCAGCAATGTGGACTAGACGGAACTTCCAATGCATTTTGCAAAAAATGCTTTGACTTGAAGCTGGTGTCGGGGCCAGTTCATCTGGGTAAGGCAAATGAGAGGCAGTGAGGTGATTTTCAGAATGGCATTTGATGTTGTTCAAACAGCTGTGGTCAAGGGGATCACACAAGAGTTCCAGGCTTTGCTTTCTCCTGTCCATACCACTGGACGTCGGCTAGTTCTGGATAGAGGGAGGAATCCAGGTAACAGCCATTGTTGTAGCTCCTATATAATGAGAGGGGACAGAGATTTAAACCAATGCAATGAACAGAGACAGTGGAAGCACAAGAGCACCATCTATAATGGAACGGGCCTGAGGGCCAAACAAGATGTCGCATCTAACTTGTGGCTGCTGCAAGTTCCTCGTGGGAGCTCAATGCTGATACACATGGGGACTGTGGGATGAGGAGGGGGGCTTCATCCTTCCCCTGAGTGAGACGTTTTGCCCTATCAGGGAGCTGTAAGTGCAAGTATTCAGGGCACCTGTAGCCCCCCACAGGGGTGTTCTGGCCTGGGAAAACAGTGTGGGGAGCTGAAGCCCTT
This sequence comes from Gekko japonicus, assembly GCF_001447785.1. Taxonomy (NCBI): domain Eukaryota; kingdom Metazoa; phylum Chordata; class Lepidosauria; order Squamata; family Gekkonidae; genus Gekko; species Gekko japonicus. Next base: position 530,603 of record NW_015176487.1, on the reverse strand, counting down.
CCTCCTTTTTGGCACAGAGTCCCAATCTGAATCAGGTCTCTGTGGTATGTCGGAACTTGCAGCTGTGCTGTGACTACAGATCCCCCCCCCCCCCCGGCATCCATGAGCTGGATGTAATGCCTAGTTTGGTCCTGAGATGTTCAGAGAAATGTGTGAGTCCCTCAGTTGCTTGCTTCTAGCACTGTCAGATCTTCAAAAGGGAAAACTGAGAGGGTATACATTGTACAAGGATAACTGTGTCACCCAAGTCATCGTTTAATTATCCAGGAGGTGCCCCAAAGCAGCAGGGCCTCAGAGCTTACTGCAAAGCAGACCTCCTTAAAGACACTTGACTCTCCCCCACCCCAATTGTGATACTCTGAATCAATGAGGCAGAATGGCTTGTCTGAATTTATCCACTCCAAATCTGAATATAGATTGAAGTCCGAATCTAATTACTCCAAATACAGCTGCACCGTTTTTGAACATGTTTTGAAGTAAGCCCTACTAAATGTGCTTAAAACTGCATCCTGAACTACTTTCAGCGGACTCAAAATGAAATCAGAGGTGGCCCTCTATATCACGAAAAAAAATCTTATGCATCCTCAAATATAAACAGAGAGAGAAATCCCAGACTTTCATCTGTTTGGAGGTCAAACAGGTTGAAGGACAAAACACTGAAGAAGGCTATAGTGGGGTGGGGAAGAGTGATATGCGTTTAAGCAGGATCCAAGAGAAGTGGAACCCACAGGAAAGTCACTGGAGTTCCTCTGCCAAGGGGCAAGAATGGGTGTGTGTGTGGGGGGGGTTAGGGCTAATGTAGGCATGCACGCCTGCTCTGGGCATGGGGCAGAGAAGGTTACATTTCAAGCTACCCTTCTTGGTGTTTCTTCTGCCCAAGCATTTTGGCCACTCAGGATGAGTGCTACATGTTCAACCCCAGCCCGGTTTTGGCTTGTGTATTGATAGATCGGCACGCTTCAAAACTTGGGGATGGGGGTGTCAAGCTAACAACTGCATGCTTCTTCTGAAGAGACTGTCCAGAGGACGGTAAGGAGGTAGAACGTGGCACGGAAGCACTCCACAAATGGAAGTGTCTCGGGGCTTTTGAGGCTGCCGTGCCAGTCCATGGGACTGACCCAGGAGCAACTGTAGGGTTGCCATGTCTCACGGGCCTTGCTCCTGTGTTCTAAGAACTTCACAAAAATGTCTTGGGCTGCTGACAAAGGTACCAAAAGCAAAGCCAGTAAGAAAAGAAAAGGTAACCTAGGCACTCAATGTGATGCTTAGAACTAACATAGGGGTTTCTGGAGGATAGCACCTTATAGACCAATGGGAAGAGCACTTTGTCTCCTGAAAGCTTATACCCGCTCAGAAATCTTGTTGGGTGTCTAAGGTGCTCCTGGACTTGAATCTAGCCTTTTAACTTGGCGGTTGGCCATTTTCTTGTACACGGTGAAGTTCTATTAGGCTGAAGAGCTCTGTGCAGGCTGCCCCTGCAGCTGCCGAAACCTAGGCTGTGTGCGCACATGCAGGCCCATCCTACTACAAGTGAGGCCGAAGGAGTCTTGCTGAACAGGCCTGGAGAATATTCTCCTCTCTCTTTAATTTACCTTCATGCCATGAAAAGCTTCAACTGACCATTTCCACACATTAAGCCTCTGTAAAAGGACATTTTCCCCCAGGCCTGTTGGCAGCAATAACCGAGAAATAGCCAACGTGCAAAGTGCTTTGCAGACCTTATACTTGTCTGTCAGAATGGGCCTGAGAATGTTTTAGCCAAAAGGAAAGTCGACTTCTGGGAGCTTAGCTCTTGAGCTGAGCCGCAGCTACAGTTAATCAGAATAATTTAGTTGTTGCATACCTCCAGAAAATAAGCGCGTATGCCTCTCTAGAAAAATTGATGAGAAAATTGCATAAAACTTGGTTTTAACTAAACTGCTGCTGTTGGCTATGAATAGGGCTTACTAATTTAGAGCAAGACAGGAATTTATTGTGAGTCACAAACAAAATTTTGTAATTAGCCAACCACCTAGTTAACGCTGGATAAAAATTCTTTGCAGGTAATCAGGCATTCCAGAGACTCCCTCCTTCTTCCCAGTTCTAAAGGGCATTCTAGTACAACTTCAGTAGTGTCGCCTTATAAAGAACATAAACATCAGGCTCTGCCTGGAAGGAAACTCACTATCTGGTTCTCAGAGGCTGGCTAAGAGACCCTGCTTTAGTCTAGAAGGCTGATCCCAAGGTAGGGCATTTCTTCCCTTTCACTACCAGAGGTCACAAGCGTAAGGGAAGCCATTGGATCTGCATTCCAGGGCAAAGCAGAAGGTGTGATGGTGTGAGTAGTAGCTGGAAGGGACCTGTCTACTGAGGTAGGGGAGAGCAGGAGTGGGCGGAGATTCTCTTTTCCAGAGCTGTTGGCCAATTAAGCAGAACTATGTGAATATAAGCCAGATTTTGTCCATTGAAGCTGTCGGGGTAGCCCCAGACCTTGATATATTATCCAACTGAGCGATCTCCAGGTCTCGATCTCCCTTTCACCACCAACTTTTGCCTGATTGTACCCCTTTATAAAACTCATTCACTGTCCCCCTCAATGGGGGCCTAAAGGAGCCAAAGGCAGCATCCTCCCCTCCTCTGTTTTCTCACAACGATCACCCTGTGAGGTAGGTTAGGATGAGAGTGAGTGTGTGACTGGCCCAAGGTCACCCAGTGAGCTTCCATGCAAGAGTGGGGAGTTGAACCTGGGTATCCCAGGACTCTAGTCCAACTCACTACACCACACTGGCTCTCTTATAGTTGGAAAAGACAAAGAACAGCACAGCTATGGAGGCCACACCTTGGCAGCTGGAGAGAATCAGTGAACCCTCAAGTTGCTGTGCTTACACACACGGTCAGATTCCATAACTGGATCCAGACCTTGCAGCAGCCTCTCTGAATCCCCATGCAGTTCTAATGTGCAGCAACACCACATCCGGCACCCTGTGTTTTACAAGGGAAAGCAAGAAGGAAGGCATGCTGATGGGGTTGGAGTTTAAAGAATGAAAGATCCCCTCACTATACCTCTATTCATCAGTACTTTGTTGAGTTGGAGATTGAGACTCATCCATAGTGGGTGAGCTGTCTGTTGCATCTCTGAACAAAGGGTAGGAGAAAGAGACAGAAGGGAAGAGGAAAGAGGAAATGTTAAAGAAAAGCTGTGACACAAATCATGGTTAAGAGCTTATTAATCCAGCCTGAAACAAGTTGGTGAATCATTTTGGGAAGACAAAAGGATGTTAGTGATGTAGGGAAGGGAGTCAAGCAGACTTTTTCAGCCCTTGGAATTGTGCATGAAGGGCTTGGGGGGGGTCTGTGTGGACAAAAGATGCGGCCTTTCCTGGGCAAGGCGGCACAAGTTCTGCTGTGAGTGACAAAAGAGTGTTTTGCCTTGGACAGTCGTGACCAAGTGCAGCCAGGCTGACAAGTAGCTGCTTGGTGTTTCCTGGCTGCCATTTCAAATAAATGAAGCATGTTTCAATGACTTGAAGCAGACAGCAGCTGTTACAATCCTTACAAGACTGTTGTCCTTATTCTCCCCCCCCCCATTACAAAAACAGATGGCTGATGTTGAACCCATGGCAGTTTGTCTAGAAACACTGGGGGTGGGGGTGGTGCCAAGGTTTGAATGAAGGGCCAATTCCAGGTCTTTAGCTGCTCCTCCGCCTTGGGTGCCCCTTTGATATGTGGAATATTGGTCTCAGTGATCTCTTGGGGCTCTATCTGGCCCTTTGGCCAAGGGGCAAGGGAGCAGGCCTTATAACCCTCCTGTCCCTCAAGAACCTTCTGATGGGGAGAGGGAGGGCCAAACCCATCCGGGCACTTCCTTCCCTGAGCAGGGAATTGAACAAGGATTTCATTTTCCCTGCCTGCCACTAACCACATCCAAAGAGCACACTCATCCTGAATCTGGCCTACTCATCTTGGTTCTGAAAGACAGGAAAGAGGCTGCTAGCCGATGATACACATGCACACAACTGCATCCCCACAGGGCTGTTTTGGAACCATGGAACGTCTTCGTCTTGGAAGAAAGGCGTGAAACAAGTTTACCCATAAATACAGTTGGCAGAAGTTGAGGAATAGTGGCAATGGCCTCGGTGCCACTTAGTTGCGGTCCTTTCAAGACGAGACATTTTGGAATTCTGCTGTGCTTCGATTGAATCTGAATTCCTTCTAAACATACACACTGTGGTGCTTTTCACACAAAATCACGGAGGAAGGTCCGGATCACAGAAGTGTGAACTGGAGGGTTGTTTTTTTTTTTAGTCCTTCCTTTCCCTTCCTTACAAGTCAGTGAAGATAAGTTAACCTCAAGTGGCACACGTGACCATGACAGAGCAGATGCCCTGCAGCCTTGGCGAAAGGACAAACAGGCGGTGGGAATCCTTGAAAAAGCAAAGCCCTGCTTCTCCCTCCCGTCTTCTGTGGCACTCACCCTGTCTGCCAGGCTAGGATGTGATGTGGGCTGCTTGGGGGCGTGGCTGCTAGCTCGCTAGATGGCGTGGAACTCCTCTGACTGTGAGGTAAGGCAGCTGGAAAGGAATTGATACACGGCGTCAGAGCGAGTGGAAGGCAGAGGATTCTGTGCATGCAGCTGTGACTGTACACTGCACAGTATTTGACGGAATATCACAACTGCAAACAAATTATTTCAGTAGCAACCCTTATCTCCTTCTGCCCCCTCCCCCAAGCATTCCCTTGTGCCCAATTCTAACAGCAGGGCCACCTTTCCTTCTCACTGTTACCACTACAAGGACCACACCTCACCTTGCAAAAGCACGCTTTAAGTCTTTTGATTTAGATTTACCATGTTGAGTAATAGAGTAACATGCATTCAGAATGCTGAAGTCTAAATGTGATGACTACAATAAGGGATGGGTGGGCAAGAGCGGATGGGATTTCTTCTCTAAGGAGTTATAACCTAATGCACTTGCCATGTAGGGTCACGGGTTGTGTCTTTGTGCCCTGAAGTTATCCCAGTTGCCAAATTAGCAAATATTTAAGCCACAAGCCAGAGCTTCAAGTTCAATTCAACTCAATTGCACTGTACAGGATCTAGACTGAGCATATATAGGTATGTTGACAACTTCATGTCACAGTAAAGAAAAAACATTTAGAAGAAGTTTTCTTAATATCCTGAACAAGCAGCGGAATAATTTTTTGGGCGGGGGGAGTATGCACAGGGGATAATCAATGTTTTATTGAAAATGTGCTCTCTTTTTTGGGGGTTTTGATATATGTGGGTGCACATGAGTGAGCCTGGAAGTCCTGGTGACCTCTGGTGTCTGACCCCGGCTATTCAGAGAGGTGGCTGATTAAAGTTTCCCCTCTGTCCTCCTGACTGTTGGTATTCCAAGGAGGTCTCCAATCCAAGTACTTGCCACAGTTGACCCTGCTTAGCTTCCGAGACCTGAAGACCTATCCAGGCCAGGGCAAAAAAAGGCTTTAAAAGACACTCTGAGATTATACTTGTTGCCCTGTGCCAGCAGCCCTTCTGCAGGCAAGACTGAGGCAGAGCCTTCGTCTGTAGTGAAATGCTCATCTAGGCCCCCACAGAATGGGCTGGCTTTTCGTAGAGCTGGGAATGCTGCTTGTGCCTCCTGTGGTTCCATGAGATTTAACTATAACCGGATGGGGGCCAGTTTCAGCCAAGCTCAAGCTCATTTAAAGACCAGTTTAATGAACGGGGGAAGAGTGGCATTATATGCTTGCTGAATGTATGAGCATGCATTGTCCTGCCCTCAAGCATGAACAAAGAGTGCAACTGTTTTGCAAGACTCTGCTCGGAGAGGGCCACACCATATTAGCAGAAGGATTGAGGACAATATTATTTTGCCGCTAGCACTCATGGAACATGTTATTTTCTTTAATCCTCACAGCCGTCTCTAAAGTAGAGTCGTCTCAGCCCCGTACCGCAGAACTGGAAAGTGAACAAAAGTTCCAACTGCAACTTGGGCAGCCAGCTGGCTGATCTACCCATTCCCCGGATGAGTTGGAACAGAGCAGAAAATCATCCAGAGGTCCAGTGGGCAGCCTCTTGCCTCCAAGGAGTCTCATTCGGTCACAAATTTATTTCTCGCGGGCTGCCAACCTTGCCCCAGCCCACAGCCAGGACCCTTACTGTGAACCATCCAGTGTCCTCTCACCTGACGTTGCTTTGCACATCTGAGGCCCCCTTGTTACCCTGCTGTGCGCCATAAAGGTGCTTTGAGAGGAGGTGCTGTACTGGGAGCTGCTGTCTGAAGACGTCGAGCTTGTGTGCGACAAGCGGCTGTGGTCTTTGTGGGAAGCTGTGGACCGCTGGTACCATAGCCTCAGCTCATCAGACACCACTGTCCGCCCTGACCCTTTCTCGTGACCCTCCCTGCCCAGGGACGGAGTTCTTATGATCTGAGAACGGGAGGGGGTCAGTCTTACTGAGTCTATTTCATCCCCATTCCAGTTTTCCTTAAACATCCCCCCTGCTGTGTACGAGTTGGAGGTTTTAAATTGTGCTTTGACGCTGTAGTGTCCCTCCTGGTCATTCTCCAGGCTGCGCACCACCACGGGGGTGGAGCTCCCTTCAATGTACAAAGGGTATTCTTTGATCCGGTATTGGGAAGAAGGCTGGCTCTGGCTGTGCAGGTAGACTCCGTGGTGGTTGGTGCCGTTCCGTGCAGCCAGGTTGGGCATACTCCCTGAATTAGATGAGACCAGATTCCCTGCCGACTTGTGCCGCTGCCTCTGCCGCTCACGGGCTTTCGAAGGGGAGTCCTCGGCCAGCGTGGAATAGTTGGCATTCATCTGAGCTGGGTAGTAGTGTTCGGAGCTGGAATGGCTGGTGCAGGAGGAGCAGTCGTCCATGGGGTCGGAGCCATTACTGCTGCGAGTCCTTGGGGTGTAGAAATCAGGGCTCCCCGTCTCATTCTCTGACCCGAGGAGCTTCCCTTGGGACTCTAAACTGGAGCTTCTGTGTCTAAAGTGCTGTGCTAAGCTATGCAGTCTTGTAGGGCTGATGTCCACCGACCTGGAAGCAGAGTAAAAAGAGGAACAAACACAAGACTTAAGCCAACAGCTGTCTTATAACCTGCTAATGTGCACAGCCCCCCGGGGAAAGTGGGTGCCCTGAAGTCATCAGCTGCCATTGCTAGTTGATAGCTACATTTTTGCAACTTTAAAGGCATCAAGAAAGCCAAAGAGTGCAAAGTCTTTGATTCAATTGATACCAAACATTAAATTAATGCAATAAAACCAGTTTTATACCCCACTTTTCTCCCACACAGGACTGCCAAGAGCCACCATGGGCCCCAGACAAAGATTCTAGGCCCCCTCCATATGACCCTGATCCAAACCAAATACCATAACAAAACAAATCCCTGGGGCTGGCTCTTACCATGCATCTATAATAATAAAAAGGATCTGCATGTCCAGCTTTCTGTCCATTTATGGCAGGCATAACTCCTCAGAAAATAAAAAACTAGGAATCTCAAAATTTGAGAATGATATAAGTGACTGGGGGGGGGGGGATTAGAAGTGGGAATAGATGAATGGCAGATCATGAAAAGAAGAGACCAAAATTAAGGAAGAGTGTGGAAAAGAGTTAGAGAAATGTAGGAATAAAGTTTATTTTGCTACCACACATTAACAGATCTGTCCCTTTGCAAGGTCTGGCTGTGCAGGAGCTGGATGGAACTAAAGGAAAAAGCAAACCATAGACTGCTGGACATAACCTTGTTAGGCAAGGACTGGCAAGGACTGCAGCTTGTCCTGGCTGGTCTTGTCTTGCTCCAATCCTGTCTTAGCTGATGAGTTTAGCAGGATCTTATCAGCAAATGGTTTCCCTCAGCTTCCTAGTAAACTTTGCTAAAAGGCCCTGCCAGCAGACTGAGTGACTTTTATTGTTCTCTGCCTTCCCTGCGCCCCAAGTGTGGCTGTAATCAGAATTGCATTAGAATGTTTTAAAAATGCATAATAATGTTGGCTTCAGGGCCCCCTCAAATTCTGTCCCCTCGGTCCCCCCCCCCAATAGGGAACCAAAGCTCCTATAACATTCTTTCTTTCTCCATGTTACCCTCATATCAATCCTGTGAGGTAGGTTAGGCTGACAGTGTGTGAGTGACTGACCCAAGATCACCTGGCAAGCTTCCATGGCATAGTGGGTATTTGATCCTCTGTCTCCCCAGTCCTAGTTTGACTCTCCAACCATTACAATATGCTGTCAAAGCAACACAGTCCTGTCCATAGGGAAACAGATTTTTGCAGCTTGCAGATCGCATGGATTGATACAAGAGAATGATGGGCTTACAGCCTTCAAAGGGACCCAGTAGATCATCTTGTATTCTAACAGGCATACGTGGACACCATCTGCACTGAGGAGCCACACTGGATTCAGTGGCATCAGCGGAACAGCCAGGGAAACGTCGCAGGCCTCAGTGGCATCGGCTGCACAGCCTGGGAGCCCACTTATCCCAGAAGGAACTGCTCCAGCCTGGTCCACTGGGCCCAGTGGCGTTGGCAGCCGCACTGAGCCCCATGTAGGAAGCATTAAGGGGAAGTCCTGCCTGACCACTGGCTTAATGTGGCAGCTGTAACACTGGGAGCCTGAACTTGAAATGCACAAGTGGTAAAGAGCTCCCTGAAGCTAACAACATGATCCCAGAAACTGAAGATTAACAGCCCTGGATCTTTCCTTATTGTATAATTCTAAACATTCTCAAAAAAGATGCTATTATGGAAGGACTAACTAAATAATATTAGCAACTGTTCACTTAGATACTGGAAAATGATTATCTTTTCACTTATACTGCCTTAAATAAGTCATAGGCATTAGAGTGAGAACATGACAATAAGAACCAAGGAAACGAAACATGGTACTTACCTGAAGGTTTCTTCTCTTCAGTGGGGCAAAGGCATCCAAACTGGTTAGGTCACGCATCCACTTGCTCCAGGCAGGGCTATGCAATTTTTTAAAATGTCTTCCTTGGACCCAGTGAGGGCACCCTTCCAGACATAGCCTAGCCTAGCCTAGCCCAATAAGGTCCTAGAACTTACTCAACGGCATAAGTTGTTTAAATCACACCAACCTCTTTATTGATATAAGTCTATGCCAAACCTCTGGTGTGTGTGTGTGTATACACATGCATACATACTAAGAATAAGGCCCGTTGTGGAAATAAATATAACGAGCTCTAGAAAGAGGCTCTGGGAGAGTGCCAAGGCCTTGGGCAATCAGCATCAATGTGCTGTGGCAACCTCAGCAGGGTATAATGACACAGTTCACCATTTTCTCCAGAGGAACTGATCTCTGCTACCTGAAGAGCAGTTGTAATTTTCAGTGATCTCCAGCCTTCACATGGAGATTGGAAACAATTGTTACCCAGGAAGAAATGGCTGGTTTGGAGGATGGAGTCTATGGCATTGTACCTGTCTGAGGTCCTATCCCCCCTCAAACCTCCATGATTTTCCCAACCTGGAGTTGGCAACCCTATCTCCTTCCCAGCCAAGCACTAACCTGCCATTATCTGCCTATCCTCCCCCCTCCCTCCTTGAGATCAGTTGTAATTCTGAATGATTTCCACCCCTCTCCTGAGATTGGCAACAGCAGTTCCCCAGAAGGGAATGGCTGGTTGGGAGGATGGAGTCTATGGCATTGTACCTGTCTGAGGTCCTATCCCCCCTCAAACCTCCATGATTTTCCCAACCTGGAGTTGGCAACCCTATTTCCTTCCCAGCCAATAATCAATTTACTTTTATTTTCCCCTATCTCTTCAGCTTTCCATTTCCCCCCCACACACACCTGCAGCCTCTTCGTGCTCTGAAGCCCTGACTGCCACAGAGTCCACCGTTTTCTCCAAGGGAACTGATCTCTGCCATCTGGACAGCAGTTGTAATTCTGAGTGATCTCCAGCCCGCACCTGGAGATTGGCAACAATGGTTTCCCAGGAGGAAAAGTAGTCTTTCTCTGCAATGGGGACCAAAGCAGCTTACATCATTCTCCTCTCCCCACTAAGCTTCTACAGCAAGAACCTGGATCTAGCAGACCCTGCTCTGAAGCACTGACTGCTACGGCCAGGGCAGCCAACCTCCAGGTGGAGCCTGCAGATCACCAGGTATCACAACTGAACTCCAGACAACAGATCTCCCCCCCCGGAGAAAATAACTGCTTTGGAAGGTGGGCTGTATGGCATCCTGTTCAGCTGAGGCCTCTCCCCTCCCCAAACCCTGGCTTCTATAGACTCTACCAGAAAATCTCCAGGAATCTCCCTACCTGGAGCTGGCAACCCTCATCAGGACTGGCCCCAATGAGTTCCTCACAAAGGCCTGCAAAGGGTTTCCTTTGTCTGAACCAAGCTTGGTCGCCTACCATGGTGAAATGGGCTCCAGTTTACCTCCCACCCTTGTCCCGTGGGTGTATCTCACTCCTTAAATTTGCTGCCACCACTCACAGAATCGTCACTGCCTTTTTAGAGGGACAGTGAAACCCCTCTGGCCAAACCTCTCTATTTGGAGATGGAATCCCCAATCTTTGGGGGATCCATGGAAAGTTGGCAACCCAAGGGTCTGTCCTATCCTTGCTTCCCTAGGCTTCCCCCTCCCTTTGGTATTGTGAAGAGCAGGGGAGACTATGTGGTCAGAGCACAACACAGTTATGAACCACCAGAATTTAAACACAGTCCTCTTTCGCTTCACACAATAGTCTCTACCTCTGGAGGTTGTGGGCTCACCTGTACTTCAGCCTCTTTCTCTTGCCCAAGAAAGCAGGGAAACATCCATTCATTCCCCAGTCCAGCCAACTGTGGAGTGGCTGAATTTCTGCTGGCTCCCAGGGACGAAGACTGCCTTGGGACAGTCCCTGTTTTCCTGCACTTTTTGGCCTTGGGGCAGCTGGGAACTGTAGGCCAGCAGATGAAAAAGCCCCATTCAACCCAGTGAGTGATACCCCTGCAGGCCCCTCTCTGGAACTACAGCTCAATTAAACCTTATAGGGGAACATTTTAAACAAAGAACCACAGCCATCTTACAAACACAGGTAACTGCCATTTCATGACACCTACCAACAACCACTGAGGGGAGAGTCAGTCCCACACAGGAAAAGTGTCTTCGTCAAGAGAGAAAGCCATTTGCCAGTAATTCTGACAGGGCACAGTGGCTGAAGGGGGAGTGGGTGGGGAAGAGGAGCAGACACAGCACCCGGCCAATGGCACACGAGTACTTGAGTGGCGGCTGATGGGCCAATGGCTGAGGGAGAGCATGGAATCTTGCCACCCCAAAACAGGATTATTATATAGGAGATATATTAATTTTGTACAACAGTAACAGAAATAAAACTTTAACTGTTCAAAAAACATTATCACCAGATAAGTCTCTCTTTACATTGTTTAAGATCAGACATATTGGGAGGGGAAAAATGGATGCCTTCGCCCCACTGAAGAGAAGAAACCTTTAGGTAAGTACAATGTTTCATTCTCCTTCAGTGGGGGAAGGCATCCAAACTGGTTATATAACCAAGCTATACTGGATGGGTATGTAATCTGCAGTTATGCACTTAACACCTTCTGCAGAACCCTCCTTCCAAAAGCAGCCTCCGCCGAAGATTGGTCTATCCTATAATGAGCTAACAAATGTCTTGAAGGAAGACTAAGTGGCTGCCCTACATATTTCCTCGATACGAGCCCTCGTGTCAAAGGCTGCTGAAGCCGCAGCTGCCCTGTTATTCCAGCGGCGACCCCAAGACCCCTTACTTCATATGCCTCACAAATACAACTCCTGATCCAGAAGGCTATGGTAGATTTTGATACCTTCCTTCCCAGATTCTGAGACCCATGTGAAACAAACAGAGTCTGATTGTCTAAAAGATGCCATGCTGTTTACATAGATGCGGAGAGCTCTCCTTACATCTAATTTATGCCACATTGTTTCTTTTCTATGAACCGGCTCTGGGCAAAAAGACCGCAAAACACTTTGCTGATTCACGTGAAAAACTGAATTTACCTTTGGAATGAAAAACGGATCAGTTCTCAAGACTACAGTGTCCATCTGAAACACACACAACTCTTTTCTCACAGACAAGGCACCAATCTCTGATACTCTTCTGGCTGATGCGATGGCTAGGAGGAAAACTACCTTCCAGGACAGGTGCTTCAGGTTTACCTGGTTCAGAGGTTCAAATGGAGGCTTTGTAAGTGCCTGCAATACCTTGGATAAGCTCCAAGAAGGAAATCTATGTCGCACCGGAGGTGCTAACCGTGTTGTGCCTTTAAGGCATCTTTTTACATATTTGTCAGAGGCAAAACATAACCCTAACCCAAACCTCTGTTACTAAGAACTGCCGCGATGGCAGCAACCCGTCTCCTCAGGGTATTTGGTCGCAGACCCTTTTTCCACCCTGAGTGAATAAACCTGATCACATCTTGTCTAGTAGGTTTAAAAGAATCTACCCCTTGACCAACCACCCATTTACAAAAGGCCCTCCAAGTATAATTGTAAATGTGCCTGGTGGCTGGACGCACGGCCTGAAACAGAATGTCAGTTATATCTTTTGATAGACCAGTTAACATTGAGTCCTTCCTCTCAGTCTCCATGCCATCAATGTGAACCACCTGGGATCTGGATGAAGTATCAGACCCTGAGTCAGGAGATCTTCCCTTTCCGGTAGTCTCCAGGCTTCCCTGACTGTCAGTTGTATCAGTTTGGAAAACCAAGGTCTCCTCGGCCAGTACGGAGCTACTAGAATAATGTCCACCCTCTCCCTCCTGATTTTCTGCAGTACCCTGCTGAGGATTGATGTTGGAGGGAAGGCATACAGCAGACCCCTTGGCCAGGGGAGTTGCAAGGCATCCACTCCCTCCGCTTCCCTCTCGTGGAAGCGTGACAGGAACCGGTGTACCTTCCTGTTCTTCTGTGTTGCAAACAGGTCGAGTATTGGTACTCCAAATCTCCTTGTTATCTCCCAGAAGACTTAGTTGCTCAACAACCATTCTGCTTGGTCGATGTCTTGCCTGCTTAGCCAGTCTGCCTGAAGATTTAACGAGATGTTGTGCTCTGATACCTTGCACGTGTCTCTCTGCCCAGTTGAGTATTTGCATTGACTCCTGATGAAGACACAGAGCTTTTGTGCCCCCCTGCCGGTTTATGTGTGCCTTGGTCGTGATGTTGTCTGTGTGTACCAGGACCACCTTGTTTTGCAGTATATCTTGGAAGGACCTGAGGGCTAGTTTTACCGTCCTGAGTTCCAGCAAGTTTATGCTGTGTTTGGCCTCTTCCAGGGACCATTTCCCTTGAACCATCTTGCCTAGACAGTGGGCTCCCCAGCCCCTGAGACTGGCATCCATTGTCACTATCACTTGGGGAGGCTGACACAGGGGAACTCCTTGTTTGAGATTCCTGGTGTGTGTGTCCACCACTGAAGAGACCTCCTCAGTCTTGTCTGAACTTGAATCAGTTTATGTTTTCTCTCTCTGATTAGTCTCTGATACGGCAACAATATCCATTGTAGGGTCCTGGCATATAGTCTGGCCCATGGTACCATCTCTATGGTCGCAATGAATAATCCCAATAATTGAGCCAGTTTCATCAACTCTGATTGACGATGCTTGAGAATATCTTGAGTTAGCTTTTTGACTTTTGCTATCCTTTCTGCTGGTAAGTACACCATTGCTTTTCTGGTGTCTATTTGTGCGCCTAGATGTACCAATTTTTGTGATGGAGACAGCTTGCTCTTCGGAATGTTTATCAGGAAGCCATGACTCAGTAAGGTTTGTACCACTTCCTGGGTGTCCTTCATGCTCTGACTGTAGGTTTGAGCTCTGATCAGAATATCGTCTAAATAGGGATAAACATGTATCCGCTTCTGTCTGAGTGCTGCTATTACGGTAATTAGAACCTTGGTGAAGACCCGAGGAGAAGATGACAGGCCAAAGGGTAGTGCCTTGTATTGAAAATGTTGGCCCTTGAAGGCAAACTTTAGAAAACATCTGGATGTCGGGTGAATTGGTATATGCAGGTATGTCTCCTTGAGATCCAAGGAAGTCAGATAGTCCCCTTGATGTATAGTTTGTAAAATGGAATGTGGGACTCCATACGAAATTTTCGTTGATTGATCCATATATTGAGGTCTTTCAGGGTCAATATAGCTCTCCAGTCCCCTGTTTTCTTTGGTACTAGAAATACTGTTGAGTACACTCCTCGGAAACGCTGGTGTAGGGGCACAGTCTCTATGGCTCCAATTTCTACTAGGTGTTGTATAGCCTCCTGAAGGTGTAGTGCCTTTCTGAGATCCACAGGGACTGGCGATGAAATGAAACAGTGAGGGGGCATTTTCTTGAACTGTATTCTGTACCTGTTTTCTACTACTGATAGGACTCAGTTGTCTAAAGTAGTTCGCTGCCACTGCTGGAAGAAACCTGACAGCCACCTCCCTATCCTGGCGTCTTGCGGACTGCTTTTTTCCTTGAATGTTTGTGTCCTTTTGCCTTTGGTAGGGAAACTAACGGTGATGTCCTCTGGCTTGGTACCCAAAGTGACATCCTCCTCTGGAGTCTTTGTGATCCCTGCCTCTATTGGAGGGCCGAAAGGATTGAAAGGGCTGCAGGTTCTTCTTCCTATACTCTCTATCCTTGAGTTGTGTTGAGGATGGCATGGCCTTCTTCTTCTTCTCTTTTGTCTCCACCAGAACCTTTTCTAGAGCCCCTTTCCCAAAGAGAAGTCTCTCTGAAAATTTCTCAGTTGCCAGATTGGATTTTGTCAGAGTCCACATTCCATTGCTTAATCCGCCTTATCACTACATTAGCTGCTTTGGCTCAAGCAGCATACTGCATACTGTCCTGTGAAGCGTCTGCAATAAATTGGCCTGCCCTCTGTATCTTCAATAGTGTTCTCTTCAGTGTTAGAGGATCTGGATCCCCTTGTCGAATAAGGTTGTCTGCCCATATAACACTAGCCCTTGCAAAGTTTGAAAGTACTGCTGATGACCTGATGGCAAGAGAAGTGGCCTCATGAGATTTCTTTAATAAAGATTCATTTTTATCTACAGAGTCCTTAAGGACATTATCCCCATCTTTGGACAGAATAGTTCCTGAATGCAAAGCAGCCACTGGTGCGTCCATTAAGGGGACCTTTAAATCCTGCACAGTCTCCTCTGGTAGAATGTAGAACTTTTTGGCAACTGATTGTAATGTGGACCCAAAACCTGGAACGTCCCATTCAGTCTGTAATACATTCTTGAATGATTTGGGAAAGGGGCTTTTTAAAACCTCTCTCATCCAATTCCTCTGAATCTGCAGTAGAGGAAACTTCCAGTTTTTTTCAGAGAGCAATTCAAGGCAGTGATTACTTTCTTGAGCAGTCTTTGGGAAATGATCAGCTTGAAATAGTCTGATGGGAATTGTCTGCCTTGCCTGGCTCCTCCCTAGACCATTCTCCTTCTTCCTTGTCAGACCCTTTTGCCACTGTAGAAACAACAGGCAAAGTGTCCTCATGGTCTTCACCTGACTCCTGCAAGACACGACGATCTCTTAACACTGTTCTTGGCTTCTTTGCAGGGGGCAATCTGAATAGTGATTCCTCCCTGTCTTCCCTGGGTCTGGCACTGGGTGGCCTGTGAGATGTTAATCTGTGCTTTTTTCTGTTATCAGGGACATGGTCCATCTCACCAGAGGATGAAGAGATGTCTGAAGAGGGATGTGCTGCAGCAAAGCTCTTATATCTGCCACGTCCCCTCCACTGCTTTGACCCTCCCTCCTGAAGAAGAGTATGGGCTCACATCTCTCTCTCTCTGGTATGCTCTGAGCCCTCCCTATCTGATGTTGAGGTGGGGCTAAGAAAGGATGTTGGTAGTATGGCAGCTATGGATTCCAGCCATGAAGAGCCCAATCAGGAGGAGGCTGTCTGAAAGGCGCGGGGGGGGAAAAGTGCGGGGCTGCCATGTTCTGCATGCTGGGGGTGGCTGCAGTACTTGAAATGGCCACCAGAAGCGTTGGGTGGGGAGTGGGCGTCATTGAAAACTTTCCTTGCCCATAGCCTTGCCCAAAATTGAGCCCAGAGAAGGGGTTTTCCTGGGGATTATAGCCTCTCCACTCACCCCTTTGAAGATCTTGAGGGCCTGCAAGCGCACCAGAGCCAGTTCCAGCTGCGGCTGAATCCTCGCTGCGGAGATGCTCCCTTGCTCCTGAAGTTGGATGGGCTGCAGCTGCCTGCTGCTCTTGCCCCCGTGCTGTTGGAGCAGCTGCTTTTGCTGCGCTTGCTCCCATCACCGCGCCTAGCTCAATGATCTCAGAGGCCCCCACTCCTTTGACTGCCTCAGTAGAAGCTGGCGCGGCTGCCTGTAGTCCTTCCCCTTTGCCTGCTGCCTCAGGTGGGGAGGCCTTATCTGTCTTTTTGTCCCTTTCCCTCATAGGTCCAGAGCCTTGGACCTTTGTGTGGGCTGGATTATCCATCCTGGGACTTCTCCTGCAGAGAGAGATAAGTTGTGTCTTTGTTTTCAGTCTTTTGTTTCCTTTAATCTTTGTAGTAGCCTAAGGTGAGAGCCTGGCTATAGCTTCTTCCTGGAGCGACAGGGCTATTCAAACTGGAAGGGCGCCCTCACTGGGTCCAAGGAAGACATACAACAATTTGCATAGCCCTGCCTGGAGCGAGTGGAGGCGTGACCTAACCAGTTTGGATGCCTTTCCCCACTGAAGGAGACTATCCAGTTCATACACACACACACAACCATCTTTGTGTTCAGGTCAGTTTGCTTATCAGAGGTTGCACAAATGAAAAGGACACAGATTCACTTAATTCCACATCACAGTTTGTGTAATCATTGACTGAATGTCTAAAAACTGCTATTTAGACAATAGAAAGGGAGGGAGGGGAAAGGGCCAGAGTAAGTCACTGCTGTATTTTCCAGGGTGTTCTCTATGGGCCATGATGTAGCTATAGCAGGGGTCACCTATCTATATCTCTGTAGAGTAATGTCCTACATGCCTCCCAAATGACCATATGCAATCTGGAACAGGAAGTGCCGCTCAAAATACACGAGGACCCCTTGTTTACAGAGCCAAACTAGATGTGACACCACCATTTTAAAGAAATTAAAAAATGCAGTGAGGGCCCTTGGAAAGGCATGCGGAGACACACAAGAGCACTTCAAGCCAACCATGCTGCCTTGCTGCATTTTAAGGTAAAGGTAAAGGTTCCCTTGCTCGAAAGCCAGTCAAATCCGACTCTAGGGTTTATTTATTTATTTATTAATCAGATTTATACCCCGCCCTCCCCCGTAGGGCTCAGGGCGGCTAACAAGGCAAGAAATCTTGCAACAATAAAAACATATATCATATAGTTTAAAACACATGTACAGTTTAAAAGCCAATCCCAATAAAAATTAAATTTAAAGTGCTCATTGATCTTCTTTACCAAGAACCCTCAAAGATGACGGACCAGTCCAGAGTTCCCCATAGTCCTTCAGCGGTTTCAGCATTCATTCAGATGTTCTGATGTTTCATTCCAGGGCCTCTTCCACCCCCCATGATGACAGTATAGCGGGGGGGGGGGGGGAAGGCGGTGCTCATCTCCGTTTCAAAGCCGAAGAGCCAGCGCTGTCCAAAGACGTTTCTGTGGTCATGTGGCCGGCATGACTAAACACCAAGGCGCACGGACTAAACACCAAGGCGCACCTTCCCACCAAAGCTGTACCTATTTATCTACTTGCAATTTCTTGCTTTCGAACTGCTAGGTTGGCAGGAGCTGGAACTAGAGACGGGAGCTCACTCTGTCATGTGGCAGCTCGGGTCTTGAACTGCTGAACTACCGACCTTCCACAGCCTGCAGTTCGGCGTCTTAACCACTTGAGCCACCGCAGCTCACTTTAAAATGGCAGCAGTGTCCATGGGTCAGGCCTGTGGACACTGTCAAATCCAGTTTGACCCTCAGCCTCTCCCTGTTCTAACACTATATCCCTTCCATTACAACAGCGGGGATCACGATCGGGCATGTGGCTGGGAAATGGTTTCTATTTATGTTATTGCAAATGCCATCTTTTGATAAACCATGAAGACTCTAGGGCAAGGGTGGCCAAGCCGCGGCTCGGGAGCCACACGCGGCTCTTTCACACATATTGCGGCTCTTTCACACATATTGCGGCTCTTTCACACATATTGCGTGGCTCCCAGCAGGGCAGCTGGGGAAGCGTAGGGGAGGCATGCCTCGCCTCCCCAATCGGCCTTCCCTTCCCCAGCCAGTGTTCCCCTTCCTGGGTAGGCTTGAGGCAGGGGGGAGCAGGGAAGGAAAGCAACTTTAATTTTAAATGTGTTCTCAAAGCCCCCCCCCTTTACAAATAGCATTGGGCAAATAAATATTGTTATCAATATCTATTTTTACCCCTTTTGTTTTTATTTTTGGCAGTCTCATTTAATGGTAATAAAAGGCAAATTTGCATATTTTCCCAATAAAAACATAATATTTGTTCACGGCATGTGGCTCTCAAACATCTGATGTGTCTTCTACGGGGCTGTTAATGATAAGCAAGTTTGGCCACTCCTGCTCTAGGGTACCAAATCTGACAAGGTGACCACTTTCCCCCGCCTACAGTCTTTGTGTTGAAGGGGTGGAGAGCATCATACAGCTGTCCCTTCAGCAGTCCAGGAAATAAATCAAGTTAACAATGATCCAAAACCCAGATCTCTCTGAGCATCTCTCCCCCCAACATGTGTAGAAAATTAGCACTGGATTCCTAACGCAAGCAGCCTCTTTCCTCAGCAGAAAGTTTTGATTTAAACCATATTGTGGATCCATTATATTTTAAGAATAATTTTGTCTTGCATTAACACAGGAAGGAGATCAGATGAAGTACAGTGAAGTCTAGGCATGATTAAGTAATGTATGGTAATAATGCCATTCACAGTCACAAGCTGGGCAACTTTTTGAGAAGAATGGAAAAATCTGAGGTAAGCATCGCAAATGGCCCATAATGGTGACTCTACAAGGTCAGATTAACAGTAACTGTGAATGGGGCAAAAATGGGAGTGGGGGTGAGGAAGGGAAGGGGCTTGTGCTCTGTGCTTCCTTCTCTTATCCAAAACAAAGCATTCGTTTCAGTTTGCAGGGGGAATTGTATTGTCCCCCTTTGGCTGTGGGTTCCCAGGTTAGTGTACTCACTCAGGCACCGGTTCTCAGGTTTATTCAGCAGAGACAAGCTGGCTCAAACCATCAACCATTTATTTGCAAGCGGACAGCTCCCAAAACCAACAACTACAGCTAACATACGAAACTGGAAACTGAAACAAGAGCTCCACCCAACAGGACCAAACTAAACTACACAGATATCGGGGGGGGGGGGAGCAGACTGTTCCATTACATATATACAATAGATATACCACAGGCATGAGCTAGCTCCCAATGAGGTAAGACCCTGTTTATGTCCCCACTCAGGAAAGATGAGAAAATTCTAGGGTTGCCAGGTCCTACCTTTAGCTGTGGCAGGGGAGTCCTGGCCCCTCTCCGGGACTTCTTCATGCAAGCGCCAAGATGATGTCACCTGGAAGTGATGTCATCACACTGGGCATGTTGGGGGCGGGACCACAATCATTTGAGAGAAAACCATAGAGGTTTCCCTTGAATTATAGAGCACCCCCCTCGCAATGTGCCTGATGCGATGATGTCACCTCCAGGTGACATCATCACGCCGGGCACATCGCTATGATCCCAGCACTTTGGGGGTGGGGTTCTCCCTGGTGGCCGGATCCGGGCCAGTGGGTAAGGGGCCTATTGAGCTGGCAACCCCCGTCCCCTCCCCCTCCCGGGGGACCTGGCAACCCTAGAAAATTCTATATAAAGTGGAAAAGTGTGCGAGCAGGAAGTGAAAATACTTTTTTAAAAAATCCACATTCCAGAACAAGTTCAGAGCTAGGTGTAAGCTAGGTGTGAAGGATGCTACCCTATTTAGGTACCTGGCCTAGATTTGCCAACCTGCAGGTGGGGCTTGTAGATCTCCTGGAACTACAGTTCACCTCCAGACTACGGAGGTCAGTTCCCCTGGAGAAAATGGCAGCTTCGGAGGGTGTACTCTATGGCAGGTATGTCCAACAGGTAGATCGCGATCTACCAGTAGATCGCGGAGGGGTCAGAGGTAGATCACCAGCCCCACAGTTAAAGAAAGTTATAACTCAGTAAAAAATAAAAGATGTTTGCAGTTCTTTCTGGATCTTCGTCTCTCTGTTTTGTTTTTGCTTATTTTGCTTAGCAGTAAATCTGTCATTTACTGGTAAGCAAAATAAGCAAAAACATAAAAAAATAAATAAGGTGCATTATAAATGGGGGGGGCAGTGGAACCCAACTTTAGTGGGTTAAAATCTAATTTGAAACTAATTTGAAACTTTATTTTCATGGTGGTAGATCACTGGCACTTTTGGCTGGAAAAAATAGATCACTACCTGTTCGAAGTTGGACATGCCTGCTCTATGGCATTGTACCCCGCTCCCCAAACTCCACCCTCTCTAGGCTCTACCCCCAAATCTCCAAAAAGTTCCAAACCCAGACCTGGCAACCCTGCTCTGGCCCGTCCATCCTCCTCCTTCCCCCTTTCCCAATTAAAAACCTGAGCTCTTCTCAGATGGCCCATTTATGAAGGAATTAAATACTATAAAATTAAGGATTTGCAGCACAATTGCCAATGCAAACTGCCAATTGCATATGACAGTGATGCATGCGGTGCCATGACTGCAGGAATTCCAGACTCCAAATTCAAAAGAAAAAGACAAACTGATGAAATCATGGAATGGAAGAACTTACCTAGTGGAAAGCACATAATGTGGACTGCGTACCCGTAGATCTGGTGTTGATGGCATGCTTGACTGGGAGTTCCAATGGGGAAGATTTCTAATGGGGCTGTTTTGTAGAGAGTTGCTTCCTCCACCCTCTGCACAGCTCCCAGTGCTGGGAAACCGCTTGTGACTGCTGCAAACAGAAGGGAATGTAGTGCTTCAGGAGAACCAACTATACAGAGGAACCCATGACCTCTGATGTATACACTAACTGTGTTTGACACAGCGCTCCAAGCACTTTGCAGACATAGTCTTCAGGAGGCCAGGCAACTGGCATACCAGGTGACAGTTCTCAAAATGTTATTATCTTGGGGGCTTTGATTTTGATTTTAATTCTTTTACTGATGCTTCATTCTTCCCTCACTGGTGCTTGCCGTGCACCAGACTGCTCTTTATCAAAGTGTGTGGCAAGCCATGTATGTCCCATGGAGGCCTCCTCAAATGTCCTCAAAGCCATATCGGCTACACTGTAAAAGCACATTTCAGAATTTTTTTTTGCATTTTCTGTTCATGGCCTACAAAGTAAGGTCTCGGAGAGAAGCTTAAAGCCACAGCTCAAATGACCCTGACCCAAGTTCTAATCAATCTTATTCCTTGATTGCACAGAGTTTTGCACCCCGTATGGATGTAGCTTAACATTTTTATCAGAAAACTGCTAGAAGGGATGGCTTAGGCACTCTCAGCCTAAACTATGTCACGTAATTGTTGTAAGAAAATGGTGGAGAGCAGAAAGATGCAATTGGAGAGGCTGTGGCTCAGTGGGACTAAGGTTGCACTTACCTGTAACTGTTGTTTATATTGATTTATTGATATTGCGGCTTTCTTAAGTAATTCTTTTTAAGGTATTTTATGTCAATAAAGGTCAACTGAACTGAACTGATATTGTCGCTGCAAAAATGCACTAAAATACTGATATATTGATACACTGCTGTAATTTATTTATTTATTTTCCACATTTGTATCCCGCCCTCCCCAGTGGGCTCAGGGTGGCTAACAAGGGCAAGGTGATTCACCATGCCATAATTAAAAACATATAAAACATCATAAAAACATCCTACACTTAAAACAACGGTGCTCAATCAATTGCTGATCTCATACGTCCAAGATGGAATCAACACAGTTCCAGGTGGTACTCCCATGATATTTATGCCCAGTGGAAACGGCTTATTGGATCTTCCTTACATTGTCCAGGTTCTTCCTCAGGGCCTCGTCAGTGCATCCTTTAAGGCACCACGATGGTGGTGGAATAGTGGGGCGGCGGCTCCTACTCAAAAGCCTGGTGGAAGAGCTCTGTCTTGCAGGCCCTGTGGAACTGCATAAGGTCCCACAGGGCCCGGATCTCCCCCGGGAACTCATTCCACCAGGTAGGAGCCGCCACCGAAAAAGCCCTGGCCCTGGTCGCAGTCAGTTTGGTGTCCTTGGGCCCCGGGATGACCAACAGATTTTGGGCCCCCGGCCGTAGTGGGGAAAGGCGGTCCCTCAGGTAGACTGGACTCTGGCCATAATGGTAGGTCAAGCAGATTCTCCAAATTCCCAGCTTTCATTTTTTAAAAAAGTATCTTTTTTTTAAGTTAAGTATCTGTCATCTATATGTGCCCCCTGGTCCAGCTGGTGCAGAGGTTTGGGCTGGGATGTCATCAATATGCTGATGATACCCAGCTTTATCTGCTGATGGGCGGCTGGCCAGATACCACCCCTCAAAATCTGGCAGAGGGGTTAGAGGCTGTGGTGGGATGGCTGAAACAGAGACGGGGTGAGAAGATTCTGGTTTTGACTGCCAGCTCCCGGCTCTCGATGGTGTGCCCTTGAGACCAGCACCCACTGCCAGGAGTCTGGGTGGGATCCTGGATGCCTCCTTAACAATGGAGGCCCAGGTCACTAATGTTGCCAGACTGGCGTTTTTTCAACTGCACCAGGTTAGGCAATTGGCCCCCTACCTGTCTCGCCCTGATCTAGCCACTGTAATCCATGCAACGGTCACCTCCAGACTGGATTACTGTAATTTACTGTACGTGGACCGACCCTTGAGGCTCACCTGGAAACTCCAACTGGTACAGAATGCAGCAGCACGGGTCCTTACTGGGACGCCATACACAGCACATATCTATCCAGCGCTGCGTGAGCTGCATTGACTCCCGGTGGCATACCGGATCAGATTCAAGGTCTTGGTGTTGACCTTTAAGGCCCTCAATGGTCAGGGACCTATGTACCTTCAGGACCGCCTCTCCTGGTATACCTCCAGAAGAGTGTTACGCTTGACAGATCAGAACTTATTGGTGGTCCCCAGCCTGAGAGATGTCTGGCTATCCTCGACTAGAGCCAGGGTGTTCTCTGCCCTGGCTCCAATCCGGTGGAACTCTCTGCCGAACAAAATCTGCACCATGCGGGATATGCTACAGTTCCATAGGGCATGCAAGGCAGAGATGTTCTGCCATGCGTTCTGTTGAGGACAGCGATGGTCCCTTCCTGGCACTCCCACATCCCTGCCCTTTCCCCATGAGATAGCGGTGCTGCTGGGGTTTTAGCACCATCTTTTATTAGATTGCTATGTTTTTATTGTTGTATTGGTTTTAATCTGTTTTACTTGATATCTTATACGATCGTGTTGTACACCACCCTGAGCCTGGTTCCACCAGGGAGGGTGGTTGATAAACCCAATAAATACATAAATAAATATAGACCCCATCCCTTGTGGAGATATACGCCTTTTTCCTTATATCTTGGTGAGGGAAGATGCTAGAGACTTACTGTTTTAAATGGAAGCTGGGAATTCAGAGAAACTGCTTGCCCGATCGATATAGCAGTATATCACAATATCAATATTAAATAAATAAATAAATAAATAAAAGAAACCACTCATCTTAAGAGCAGAGGGGGAAGAGAGGTAGTGATTTGACAAAGAAATTATTGCTACTTTCTTTGATATTTTCACAGAGCTGTAGGTCATTGTTTTAAGACCTATGGCTGGCCTCTGATGGCTGGAACGGTTGCTGAGGAAACTCCAGAGAATACCTGACTACAAGTATGGTTCCCCTCCTCATCTGGTCTAGTATCTCAATGCACATGTTAACATTTTCTGACAATTTTTTTTGTTAATGGGCCCTTGTCAATAAAGATGGCTGCCCATATGAATACAGTCATCTTCTCCACACTCACCTAGAATGGCTATGTGAGGACCGTTTCTTGACCTTCTCGTAGGGTTCATCCAAGGATGACTCACTCCACATTTTGGGCTTGATGGGGGACTTATCGTAGTCATTCCTGTGATAGTGCATCTGCCTGAGTCCCTCCAGTGACTGAGGAGGGGGTGGTCTATTATGCAAGGGTGGACGTGGAGGGAGCCCTTTGTGAGGTGACTGTAATGGGGATATTGTGCTGGTAACCTGAGAATCTTCTGCAATTAGAGAAGAGAATAAAGGAGGTCAGGGCAAACGAGTCTTTCACCATACCACCTTCTGAAGGTCAGCAAACATAAGCAAGTTTTGCAGCCCATTTGAAAAGCCATTAGGGAAAAGCTGCACTTGACTTCCTTAGGGAGATATACGGAGAGTTTCAGCTGACTTCACTTAACGTGATGAGGGTACGTATACACAAACGTTACAAGTCACCTAGGATCAAAGGCACCGACCCTCCATATCCTCCCTCATAATTTTATGTAATTGTGAAGTCCTGCATCCAGTATCCAAGGCTGTAAAATGATCTGTGCTAGATCAGTCAAGTGTGTATTGCTGAAATCTCCTTGTTATATACATTTATAGAAAAGAAGTTTATAATATTTTAAAATAAAAAAGTAAGAGAAATGGGCGTCTGACACACTTGGCTTTGACTGTACGGCCCACCTGTTTGCAAGATCTAGGGAGGTATAATCCAACTTTCCCTTCTTCTTCACAAACACCTGATCATTGGTGTTGTCAGAGCTTATACTTTTGCAGGCATAAGATCTTTGGACTGGGGCCAAGTTCTTGTACTCTGAATGACACATGACTATGTGGGGAGCAATGTTCTGGATGCTATTGTATCGTTCAGTTGGAACATATATGATTAACTGTACAACCCTAAACAGAATTGTACCCTTCTAGACCAAAGGGTATAACCAGGGCTCTACTGGCAGCAGGGACTCCTTTGCATATTAGGCCACACCCCCTAGTGTAGCCAATCCTCCAAGAGCTTACAGTAACCCCAGTAAGAAGAGCTCTGTAAGCTCTTGGGAGGATTGGCTACACTAGGGGTGTGTGGCCTAATATGCAAAGGAGCTCCTGCTACCAGTAGAGCCCTGGGTATAACTGTACTTTTTGTAAACTTGAAATACAGCCAGATTGATTTTTTTTAGTGGTGACAGCCTGGAGTGAAGTATCTCCAGAGAACAGGCTTACTATCTATTAATTATTTCAAAAACATATTTTGTGTATTTTTTCCTGCTTGCAGGAAGGGTGGAATATAAATCTAACAAATAAAATAAAAAATAAAAATATTTATTTTAGAAACACTCATGGAAAAAGAAGAGATGCACCAAGGCTGCCAACCCCCCCCCCCAAACTTTAGTACATTATAAAGACAGTATTCTCTAAAGAAGTGCTGATAGTGTTCTGATATGTGTATCAAAGAACACATTATGAAGTCATAACAAAATGTTATCTCAAGTGACTTTTCTTATAGTCTCCGTGTGTTTCCTTATTTTGGAGCAAGAAAAAAAAACAGTTATTTGGCCTTAGAGAAATATATGTGTTTTTCTATCGGGGAAAAAAATCACAGATAGTGCCAGGGAAGCCAATTACACTTACCAAAGCAAATTATTATATACTTAGGACATGATTCAGCCAAAGCTAAGTATATTTAAGATCTAGGGACTCATTCAAATCTTCCCCCATCAATGTGGAAAACTACTCAGCTTTGACTGGATCTTACTGTTACTCTTTTGGCACATCACTAGCTTCCTTTTTGCAGATTCAGCAGACAGACATAGTATACAGGAATTCTGCAGTGCTCCCCACAATTTGTACATACCATCCTCCAGAACGAGGGCATCTGAGAGGGAGCTGTCCTCACTGGCAATGTTTCCATCTGTGAACAAAAACACACAAGGTGGATCACTATCAGGAGGGCTCCGAAGATCAAGTCTGAATTCTCACCAAACCTCAGCTCCCCTCCCATGTCCTGTAATATCCCCATATGAAGAATTCTTGGTATGATCTCCCCTTCACACTGCTGAAGAAGTGAGCTGGGACTCAAAAAGCACATACTGAAATAAATGTTAGTCTAAGGTGCCACTGGACTTCTGATTTGTTTTGCTACAATACACCAACCCTTTGCCATCAACCCACTGAATCCCAGGATTTTCTGCAGGGATTTTCCTGTGGTTTTTCCCCCCCAAACCTAACTTGGGGTCATTTTTGTCAACTGTAGTACCAGCTTGTCCCATGTGGACAGCTGAAGCACTACTGGGACTTCTGATAGACTCCTTTTAAAAATCTCTCCTTCAAGCTTAATTCCTGTTCTCTGCTCGATGGCCAAATATTCCCAGCTTCTCTTGCTGCAATAATAAATAAATTGAGGAAGGGGTACTCATGGTGGATAAATAGTAGAAGAAGATGACATTGGATTTATACCCTGCCCTTCTCTTGGAGTCTCAGAGCAGCTTACAAACTCCTTTCCCTTCCCCCCCCCAAAGACCCCCTGGGAGGTAGGTGGGGCTGAGAGAGATCTTTTCAGAACTGTCCTTGAGAGAACAGCTCTGACAGAACTATGGCTTGCCCAGGGTCATCCAGCAGCTGCAAGTGGAGGAGTGGGGAATCAAACCTGGTTCTCCCAGATCAGAGTCTGCACATTTAACCACTGCACCAAATTGTACTGTATCAAGTCTGCATACGGTACACAATGGATTTTCACAAACTACTGAGAATAAGCTCTCTAGAACATCTGTGAATATTTACAAATATTAACTGGCAAACTGACATAATACTTTATGGTTTGGCTACACAAAGACTGGTTACAGTCTTTCAGCATCCTCATGATCAATGGAATTTTTAAAAAATTATCAAACCACTGTTTTACATTGGATGGTTCAGCATATTTGACCACTAACCAGATAGAATCTCCAAGCCAGACTTCAGACTGATGGGATACATCACATTGATCTCACCAAGAACAGAATTTTAAGGAATTACAGTGATATAGCTGTGTCAATCACTGTAATTCCTTAAAACGATACAGCTATATTTGCAGCTTTATTATAATGGCATTATGATGCTAGACGTATTTTCAATTCATTATTTCCCTAACATTAAATTTTACCTTTTTCACCACCTTTTTCATTATCTACCACAATATTATTTTCCCAGTGAGCCAGTTCAGATCTCAGTAGTGCATATGTCAAATTATGCATCACTTTATTTACTTTTATTTTTATTTATTCTTCAAATTTTTGTTCCACCCTCCCCAAAGGGGTTCAGGGCGGAACACAACAGAGTCAAAGACTCATAACATTAAAATTACGTTACATTAAAATAATTAAAACAGTAAAATTCAGAGGTAGCAACAACTTATATAAAAGAAAGACTGTTAGGGCTATATAGATGAAGTCAGAACTCTCAGTAGATTGGGGGCTAAAGCAGGGAGGCCAACTAAGATGGACACCCACTGCCTCACCCAAAGGCCTGGTGGAACAGCTCTGTTTTGCAGGCCCTGTGGAATGGTAAAAGGTCCCACAAGGCCCTGGGAGCTGATTCTACCAGTCTGGGGCCAGGGCAGAAAAAGCCCTGACCCTGGTCAAGGCTAGGTTGACATCCTTTGGGCCGGGGATAACAAGTAGATGATGATTCAGTGAGCACAAGGCTCTATGAGGGACATACACCTTAGTCTCATTTGCCATGTTGTTCCCATTCATCCACTTCTTATTAACACTATCTACCAATTAAAAATTGTCTTCAAAAAGATCCTAAACCACAACCTTAACTCTGGAAGATCTTCCAGGTGAGCCATGGACAATCTGCCCTGGGCCCTTGCATCAAAAGAATTCCAAGTGCTAAAGTCTCATACAAAATTTGAGTCAGGCAGCTTCTAAATATTTTCACATAAGTTTCTGATAAAGTCATCTCCTCATTAGTTTTCCAAGTAATGAAGCAATTCACACTGTTTAGGTACCATTGTGATATCAGAGCACTGTGAAGTTTCAGTTGTGCTTACCATCTATGATTAGGGAGGCTCTTTGCGTTGGCTTCTTTCCAGATTTAATACGGTACTCATTGATAGCATTTTCAATCTCCTGAAGTTTCTTTAGTGCATTAAGGTAGGAGGTTTTCCTTTGTTTCTTCAGCTTCTTGCTGACATTGGGGTCGCTGGCTAAGCGTCGAGCGGCTTCAGTGATCTGTGACTGAATAGCGAATTCCCTCTCTAAACGTTCCAACTCAGCCTCCTGACCAGCAAGAAATATGTTTTGGGGTGTTAGTTCATCAGTCATATAGATGGATGGCAATTTTGCAGTTCAAAACAGAGACCCTTTCTGCATGCTCAAGTAACTCTTGATTTTCTTGGGAGTCAATCCACAAGCACAGGAATTGGTTTGGGCAGGGTTCTTCCACACGTCCACCCTCTTTGTGAACTTTTACAGTTGCAGAGTCAGTTTATTTTCTCTCACACATGGCTTAAATAATGAGGATTTTCAAGGAGGGTGCTGATGTCATTGGTTTTGTTATCAGTGTCATCAGAGCACCCCCCCTATTATTATTTTTTTAAAAAAACAGCCTAAAATATCAATATATCGCTGTAGTGTTGTAATGATAGTTTACTTAAAAAAATGAAAACTGGGGAATTCAGAGAACCTGCTTAAACTATCATTACAACATTACAGCAATATATCAATATTTTAGGGTCTTTCTAAAAAAAACTGATATCACTTGTCTGGGGGGCATAGAGGGATTGGTTTAATGATGACAGCAGTCCGGTCATTGAAAAGTGGGCTGGAGGTGGGTGGAACAAAGAAACTGACAAAGCATTATACACTTGAAAAAGCTGACTCACAATTGGTTTCCAGAAAAAGATTGGGGTAAAAATGATCTCAAAGAGCCTGAGGGGAAAACAACAATAACGACAAACATAAACTATTATGTCTGGGTTATCACCCATGATGTGATAGGAGTCACAAATAGACAAGAACTGTCATAGCTCATTAGAAGATGTTTGAGAGATTTTGACTACGAGAGCACATCGATTAGAGCCCACAGAGTGTGCTCAACCTTTTCAGTAGGCATTCAGCCTCCAACAACAATGCCAAACTACTTATCACTCAATGAAATTGTTGAGCAGTTGGGTTAGGACAGAGAAAAGGCAGTACTTCTTCACCCAAAGAGTGATTAACACATGGAATTCACTGCCACAGGTGGTGGCAGCTACAAGCATGGACAGCTTCAAGAGGGAATTGGATAAACATATGGAGCAGAGGTCCATCAGTGGCTATTAGCCACAAGGTATAGATAGGAACTCTCGGTCTGGGACAAGTGATGCTCTGTATTCTTGGTGCTTGGGGGGGGGGACAACAGTGGGAGGGCTTCTAGTGTCCTGGCCCCACTGGTGGACCTCCTGATGGCCCCTGGTATTTTTGGTCACTGTCTGACAGAGTGTTGGACTGGATAGGCTGTTGGCCTGATCCAACATTGGCTTCTCTTATGTTCTTATGTAATTCTTCCAAAGTATAGAAGGGCATTCACGCTAGCGCACCTGAATACCCTACCTTCATTTGATGTCAGGGAGATTTAATGGGATTTCATATTCAGATCGACTCTGTAATTGTGGCAGCAGTAAAATTGACTGTGGATCATATTTTGCTTGATTGTCTCAAATTCTCAGCTCTAAGTGATGAACCGATCTTTCCTTTATTTAATCAGGACTTCCTCTCTCCAGAAGCAAAACCATCCTGGTTACTTAGAGATGAAGACAAACAAACTACTCTGCGTGAGACAAAATTCCTAGCAGCTGTTGTCAAATCACAGGACAACTTTTGCAGTAGCAACCTTTCATGTTTTCCGGTGGAACGAGGTTTATTGTGGGATGAGAGTTTGCTGTTTATGACTCCGGTTGCAAAAAACAGTAAAGACAATGAATAATGACTACAAAACAAAGTGAAAATTAAAGGCACAAAATGCATGAAGAAATTAGGATAAACGAAAGCAGTATGGGGCCAGGAGTGATGAAAACAAACCATGTGGAAAAAAGTAGAGTAACTCTACTGACAACAGAATCTGTGAAACACCAGCTTTTAATTCTGCGTATCACACAGGATGTGACAGTAACTTTTGCTCACATGGCTGTCTTGTTGACCTCAATGGTATTACATAAATAAGTTATGGAATAAAAGTTACTTAACAATCAGTCTGTTCAATCTCTGTATAATGAATTGAGGGACATGCAGTCTAATGCTGTGCAAGATACACTAATGAAGTGGCAGCTTCCTAATGCTCCAGAGAGATCTGCTTGAACGAAGCACGTGAGCTGGCCCCACATGGCTCCCTCACATGCTAACATATATACTGCTCATGAAAGCATCAGAAGTGATGCAGTAAATAAAGGGGACCAATATGGGTTTGTGAGTGGGAGGAATATAAGTCACCCGATCAGAAATATCTTCAATGTAATAGAACATGGCCAAAAACAAAAGTTTGCCCTTCTTAAGCTCGATGTGTATAAGGCCTTTGATACGCTTTCCCATGGGTATATTTGGAAGATCATGGATGAGTATGGGATAGGGGAACGATTTAAGAATGCAATACAAGAAGTATATAAAGGAGGGAAGGCAGTGGTAAGGGTAAATGGAGGGCATTCAAGGGAGTTTAATATTCAGAGGGGAGTAAGGCAGGGATGCCCTCTCTCTCCGTATTTATTCATCATGGGGATTGAGATATTAGCGGAAAGAGTAAGGAACAATGGTAGAATAGATGGATACCGTATTGGTAATGAGGAACTAAAGATTAATCTGTTTGCAGACGATCTAATGATAACTATGACAAACCCTAAAGAGGGAATCAAAGAAATAAAAACTATACTGGAGGACTTCGAAGCATACTCAGGGCTAAGAGTGAATATAGACAAGTCAGAAATTATGTATTTCAATGTAGGCATAGTAGAAAGAAGGGAAATTGCAAGGATGACAAATATAGGATTAGGTACCAAGACAATAAAATACTTAGGGATTGAAATTAGGAAGAATTGGAAAAAAACAGTTGAAGGGAACTTCAAAAAGGCTTGGAAGAAGGTCTGTAAGGATATGAAAAAATGGGCAAATAAAAACTTAAGCATTTCAAATAAAATAAGAACGGCCAAAATGTTTCTCATTTCCAGGTTAATGTACCTACTCCAAACGCTCCCATTAGAAATAAACATACAACAGTTGGAACAATGGAACGGAACAATTAGAGAATGGATATTTGGAAACAAAAAACCCAGAACGCAGAAAAAGTTTATATATAACCCACAGAATGTAATGGGATGGGGCATACCCGATCTGATAGGTTATTATGAGGCTTTCAATGTTAAGTCATTGATAGAAATAGGAGAAGATGTAGATCAGAAATGGGTCAGACTGGAAAATGAATTAAATAAGGGAGTAGGGCGAGGTAAGAGAGCCAGTTTGGTGTAGTGGTTAAGTGCGCGGACTCTAATCTGGGAGAACTGGGTTTGATTCCCCACTCCTCCACTTGCACCTGGCTGGATGGCCTTGGGCAAGCCGTAGTTCTGATAAGAGCTGTTTTTGAAAAAAGAGCAGTTTCTGTCAAGAGCTCTCTCAGCCCCACCTACCTCACAGGGTGTCAGTTGTGGGGAGGGGAAGGGAAAGGAGTTTGTAAGCCACTCTGAGACATCTTTGGGTAGTGAAGGGTGGGGTATAAATCCATCTCTTCTGCAGCAAAAGAGGGGGGGAGAACCAGAAGAAATTGCAGAAGCATTGTATAAGGAAAAGAGAAAGACAGGTAGAGGTCTAGCGGGCAAGGTATATAAAAGAATGACCGTTGACGAGGAATCTATACTTAAAAGTGTTCAGGAGAAATGGCATAAAGAAGGATTAACCTCAGAAACAACCCTAAAAAAACTAATGACGGGGATTAAAAAGATTAAATTTGATAAATTTAGAGAAATGGAGTTGAAATGCTTCACTAAATGGTACCGGACGCCAGCGCAATTAGCTAATATGATACCCGGGGTGAGTTCGAACTGTTGGCATTGCAACCAGGTAAAAGGCTGGTACTCACATATGTGGTGGGAATGTGCCGAAGTACAGGAGTTTTGGAAGAAAATATTGGACAGGGTAAAGGATAAAATAGGAGTATCAATACCAATAGATATCAATTTAATAACATTAGGCACTATGAAGAGCGAAACAGTAGAACTTAAATATCGAGAGGTATTCAAGGCAATGATATTAGCAGGGAAAGCAGTTATAGTATTAGGATGGAAAGACAAGAACAAGTGGACTATGGAGAATTGGAATAACTATCTTTTTGAATACATCCAATCAGATATCGTTTCCCTGATGATGGAGGAGAAAACCTGGGAAGAGGAAGGGGGAAGGGGGGGGGAAAGGGGGGAAATATTTGTACAAGGATGAAATGTTGACTGTGAGATATTGGGTTAAAATAAAAAGACATTTCAAAAAAAAGAAGAAGTGATGCAGTAAAGAACATCCATCAACCTACATGGCTCCTCCTAAAAAAATCTTACTGGAGCAGTGTGCAATCTAGCCACAGAGAAATCAGTTCCACAATAGAGAAGTAAACTAGACCTTAGGCACCACAGTGTCATTTGGCTAATGCACAGTGGCCTTTGCACTAAACAACAAATTAAACATTTGAAAAGTATCAATGGCAAGCTGGAAGGACAAGCTATGCAGTCTGTTCAGAACTGTACAAACTTCAGTTATCTGCAGAAACATGGAATTTTTAGCAGAGCATGCATCATTCTGCACTATGATTCTCATCCCAAGAGTATTTTGAAAAGAAGTTTCTGAAGGCCAGAAGGAAAGATGGCAAGATTTCCGCCTCCCCCCTAGCTACTAAACTCTGGCCCCAGTGTTCTTATTTTTGCAGGAATTAATCACATGAGCTATATCTTTTTAAACTGCAGTTTACATTTGATAACATTGTTATCAAAAGCATTAAAGTCCGCTTTACATGTGGAAGGAGGAAGTGGGATTGTTTACAGGGGCACTGTTCAAGCTAAGTTTCTTCCAGGGGAAGTATGGGAGGCCAAATTGACCCTGGAAAGGGCTAGTCCCCTCCCCTGCCACATGTCCCAGATGGAAGGACTGGCCCAGGTTGGGCAAATGGGTGTCACACTTGGCAGGCCTGCGATGACTGGACCCAGGTGTGTGTAGGGGGGGTGTCAGAAGAGGTTACCCCACAGACCATCATCCCACTGGGATTTTTCCTGGTGGCCACACTGGATAAACCACTCCAGCTTCTTCTTTGTTTCTAGTGATCCCAGGAACTGAGGTTGCCTTATATTATTAGTGTATCCACCCAGTGGCATCTACACTGACCAGTAGTGGCTCTTCAAGATCTTTCCCAACACCTCTTTCCTGAGGCCTTTTAGATGGAGATTAAATCTGGTGCCTTCTGTATGCAAAGCAGATGTTCTGCTACTATTAGCCTGCTGTTATCAGTACAGTCCCATTCTGGGCTCTGTTTCTTGGTCACACTAGAGTGTGACAGAATGCTGAAACTGGTTTTTATATATATCTAATCTTCCATCTCCATTTAGTAGCATGCACAAACACAGAAAGAAGCTGATGCAGTTATGAATTACTCTCTCGTCAAGACACAATGGCTCTGAAGTAGCCATTCTGAAGAGCTTACTTAAAAACTGCTTTCACTGTCAGTAATTAATTGGCAGCACTTTAAGTCTATAACTATAGCTCTCCTTGTGTTACTTAAGACTGAACAGATTTTTTAAAAAGAGCTTTGCTTGAAAATTTTATAAACTCTGTCAACATTAAAAATGTCATGAAGTGTGCATTCACTATAATACATTCTAAGATCTGGATCCTGATTTGCCTTATTTTTTTTTAACAAGATCTCTCACAAAAGCTAGCAACAATGCAAGGAATTAAGTATGCTATTAAAACATGACTGAAAATGAATATATTTCATCTCTGATTTTTTTAAAAATTTGATTTCTAGTCTGCCCTCCCCTGCAATGCAAGGCACAAGGTGGGTTACAACAACATGATAAAATACAGTGAAATGATAATAACTGTACAATAAATATCAACAGTTATTCAAATCTAACTACAATGTCATTTAAAACCAGTATTCCTGAGTCAACACCACATATGCGCACTGCAGATGGTAACTAGTAACACGGGGTGGGGAGATGAGTAGACAGTATATGATGGAAAACACACAGGGGAGGCCAATATTGTTAGATCTCTGCTGCCTCAGCCATGGGCCTGGTGGAACATCTCCATTTTGCAGGCTCTGTGAAACTGCAGTAAGTCTTACAGGGCCCAGATCTCTCCTGGGAGAGTGTTTCACCAGGCTGGCCCCAGAGCTGAGGAGGCTCTGGCTCTGGTCGAGGCTAAGTGGACCTCCTTCGAGCCTGGGATAATCAGCAGATGTTGGTCCACAGAGTGTGACATTCTTTGAAGGACGTACCAGGAGAGACGGTCCTGAAAGTACGTTGGTCCCAGACTGCATAGGACTTTAAAGGTTAAAACCAAAACCTTGAACTTGATCTGGTATTCCACCAGGAGCCAGTGCAGCTGGCAGAGCACTGGTTGTATATGGGCTCCTAATGGTGTCCCTGTGAAGATACATGCCGCTGCATTCTGGACCCCCTTGAAGCTTCCGGGTCAGTCTCAAGGGTAGCCATGCATACAGTGCATTCCAGTAATCCAGCCTGGAGGTGACTGTTGCATGGGTCACTGTGGCTAGGTCTCAGGGAGGTAGACAGGGAACCAGTTGCTTAATTTGCCTAAGATGGTAAAATGCTGATCTGGCAACATTTTTTACTTGGGCCTCCATTGATAGTGAGGCATCCAAAATCTCGGCCAAAGTCTTCACTGCTGGTGCTGGTGATAAAACTATGCCCTGTCAAGAGATGCGGGTTCTGTTCATAATATTTACAAGGGTTTGTTGCTAAGTACTAGCCTGACACCTGTGCTTCACTACAGTATTTAAGTTCTGTAAATCCACTGATAATACTGATGATGTGAAGTTTGAAATGTAACATTTATTGTAGGAATTCTAATGGAGAAGATTGTAGTGTAAAAAATGACATACTTGTTTTTTTCTCTACTGAAGGACCTCTCTGTAGACCACATTGGTGGTTCTGCCCTCAAGTGCTAGGATCACCAGGCTGCTTGGTGCACTCTGGAGCAGGCAACATTTAAGAAGCAGTCGTCTGTTAAGTCAACTCCTGAGGTTTTACCTCAGAACTCTGTGCTACACAGTTGACCAATTGGGGTGGGGGTGGGGAAAGCAGCAGCCTGGCAGGCACATAGAAAACAATTGGGGGAACACATTTTGCCCCTTTTTTACCCCTTTAGGGGTCATGTTTCTCAGAAATCTCTTTGGAGGGGGGGTTGAGATCATGGAAGGAATACACTCCCCTTATGTTGGGTTTCTTGGTGCAGGGGTTTGGCCTGGGCATTGAATTGGGGGGGAGGGCATAACACCCCCCCTTTTTTTTACAAAGTTGCCTCTCATTTATGTTACATTTTAAAAAGTGGGACATAACTACGTATTCAAAATACCATCCGAGCAATCAGATATTAAGCAAGTTCATATGAACCAATTTTCTAGAACCCACATTGTGAGAAGTTAAATAACCTAATAAAGGAAACCAGTTTTCTACAAATTTGGGGTATATTTCCATTGTGGGTGGGAGTGTGGCTAAGCTGGGCCAGCAGCACCGCTAAGGTGATCCTGCTGGGGTGGCATCCCTGATGGATTAAAGTACCCTGGTCCTGCTCCTACACCTGACAGACCACCCGCCTGTGTGGTGTTGGGGGGGATTATGTTTAAAGGCATCAGGGAGGCTCGGCCAGCAGCAGGGCTAAGGCAATCCTGCTGAGCAAACCTCCCCAGCAGCTGTAAGCATCCCACCTCCTGTCCTACACCTGACAGGCAGCTGCCTGTCCAGTGTAGGAGGGGGAGGGGGGAGGAGTACACTTAGCCCTCTTCTGGTGTTCAAGAAAGTTGGTTTGATTCTTTAAGTGATTGGGAGTTGTCAAGGACATCTGACAGTCCATCTTAAATTTGCTCTTGAATTATTAAGCCTGTGAAGAGGCACAAGACTGCAGTTATTCAGTAGTGAAGGAAAGTCACTTTCTGCTAGGGTTGCCAGCCCCTAGGTCTGGGCTGGGGTTCTCCCAGTTTCGGGGGTTTCACTCCACACGGACCAGCTGGCAGATGGGGGAAACCCCTCCCCTAAACAGGAACAGGAAGTGACATCATCGCATTGGGGACGTCATGCAGGGATTCTCTGGTATTTGGGCGAACTCTATGGTTTTGAGGGTGAAAAAACCATAGTTTCATCCAAATACCAGAGCATCCTCTGTGACAGTCCCACCCTGGAAGGCCCCCCAAATCCCCCTGCCAGAGGAACAAAGAGACCTGGCAACCCTACCTTTCTGCATGCTCAGGGGCTACTTCTCCTGGAGGATTCAGCCCTAGTGTTGAAAACAAAATCCTGATCTAAGTCCTGGTGAGGTCATGGTGCAATCTGAGTAATTACTTCTAGGGGCATGCAATTTTTTTTAATTGGTATTTTTCAGTTCAAGTCTATTGGATCTGGAAAATTTTTGGGAATTCCGAAAAATCCCAGATCCCAATACCAGTATGGTATTGGGATCCAGGATTCTTTTTGGAAATTCTGAATCTTTGGGGGTCCAATAGATCTAAGAAGAAAAATACCGGTTAAAAAAAAGTCAGTCTGTTCCTGGGGCTGGCTTGGCTTCTCCTGAAGCCCAGTTTAAACCAGGTTGCAGGAGAAGCCAGCTCCAGGATCTGCAGATTTCTCCCCGCAGCACGCAGATCTTGGCTGGGCCAGCTTCTCCTGCAGCCTGGTTTAAACCAGGCTGTACGAGAAGCCATCCCTGAGCTGGTGGGAACAGTCTGCTCCCCGCTGGCACAGCTGATCCTTGGGCTGTCTTCTGCAGTCCCTTTAAATGGACTGGATTAGGAGCCCAACAAACAGCAGAGGCCTCTCCACTGTTTTTGGACCTCCCTAGTAATCCCCAAATATATCCAGGATTGGGTTTGGTTTGGGTCCTCACGGGGGAGAAAAGCGGGGTATAAATTACTAAATAATAATAAACCATAGTTCTTCAGTGTTCTGTCCCCCCAGAGGAAACCAACTAAGGCAAAACGCTGTCCCCAAACTGTCTTGCAGAACATGGGGATGGGGTCCCACTTTCCCAAGTAATGAGCAATTCCAGGGATAATGTGTTCCACTCCTATACTTTTTGCTGGGCTTCTTAAAACCTAAACTTAGGCATAGTGGAGCAAGGGCAAGATACAAATGTGATGGATAACTACATATTTGGATCCCTCTAGATGGGCTCAAACTGGCAGGCTTCTGGGTGCAAAGGAGTGCCTGTGGGAAATACCTGTGTCTGTGCAAGTAAAAGACAGGTGAGTGAAGACAAGTTTAAAAGTTCATATTGGTAGTGGCTATGCTCAGGTGGACCATTGCAAAGAATAAACCCCAAAAAATGTGGTTATGTCCAATCTATGATGCTAAGGACCAAACTAGCCCAGGCACTGGGAGTTCCCCTGATCAAAACTTCAAGTCCTTTCAAGAATTCAATGATCAACCTGGGGGAGGGGGCAATTCTGAGTAGGACCAACAGAGTGAGGGCAATGTGGGTTTATGTTTTCTCTCTGTGCTCTTTTCCCAACCTGAAACATGCTCTGGGAGCCACTCTTTGCCCACTGGGGAAAACATATAGACACCCATCACTGTTTTTGGATTATGGGTTTTGTGTTGGATTTTGGATTAATGTGGATGTTATGGGCAAATCATGACATGATTATAAACAGAAAACAGAGAAACATAATTCCAGATTTTGCTGCATTCACATGATCTTTAGTCTGATGTTCCAAACAAAGAAGGCATCTATCTATCTAGTATTGCTCATACGGCTATCACCTTAAGCAGACATTAGAACAAAATTTTTTTTAAAAAGACCTTACTGTATTATTTCACTTATATTTGATTATTGCACCTATGAATTTTGCCACTGAGAGGGTGACATAATCATTTGTATCCAATAGTAGCCATGATACCTGGGATCCCACATTTAGCAATTCCGTATCTTTAAGTAAAGGGGTGACTAAATTAGCCCTCAACCCATTGAAACAAGGAAGACATTTTGCAACACTCCTTAGGAACGTAACACAATCCAGACTAGCCAGTAATATACCTACAGTCCCATTCACCTAAGTAGTTTCTGTATATTATCTTTCCCCCCCTTCTTTTTCATACTATGTTCGTATTGCACACTGGTCTTAAGACCGTAATAATAATAAAACTAAACACCTAAGTAGTCAGAAGATGAAAGGGGTTATTTCAGTAAGCAATTTGCTCAATTTTTTTTGCAAGCTCTGGCAGGAACTAGATTTGAATGCTTTAAAACAGCAACAGACACAAACAAAGCTAGTCCTCACCTCTCCTTTAGGCAGTATTTTCTGTTCATCCAGTTTAAAGGAAGTACCTATCCTTCTTCGCACAACCGGGGGCTCTTCCCCAGGGTCCAGAGGATATTCTCTTGGCAGTTTTCCTGTAAGCTCCTGTAAACATATATAAATGTTAGGTCCATGTACATACTGAATTACCTAGTTAAGCAACTAAGGTACACAGATAAACAATGGTATTCTGCAAATGTTATATTTCCGTGGTGCAATGTTATACGTACTTGGTTGAAAAACATGCAGAACGATTGGAACATTCTTCATGTGGATGAACTGATTTACTCAGGACTGTTCTGTTTGTGCGGGTAAAAAAGTTATGTTGTGTGTTTTGTGGAGAAAGAGCAATGGACCTTGATATTTGGCAGGCCACTGATGCTCTCTGCTTTGTACCATTTACTCTCCTGATGATGCTTCTCAATAGAACCTTTTCTCTCTTTATCCGGTCACCAGGAGGCCCCCATCTCTTAAGCTGCTTAGTCCAAGCACTTCAGCATGCACTGAGGCACCACATGAAGCTGAATGGAACTAATTAAGCCACTGTCCCAACGGGAGGTTACATATCAATCTGCCAGACCAAATTTTCAAAGAGAAAGGGTACAGAGCTAGAATATCCATTTTCTGGGCAACAATGTCCCGTAGTAAGTAGTGTAGCAAAGGCAAAATCTTTTAATTTAAAAGGTGCCTCATACTTGCAACGAGTGAGGGCAGTAGGTACCAGTCTTACACAGGATACTAAGAGAACACAGACTGCCTCTTTTAAGAAGGGTTCTCCCCCTCCCGGTCTCCTGGCACCTCAGAGTGAGGCTGAGCCTGGTGTTCCAGAATCCTCCTCTAGTTATCCTTGCCATGAGGGCTGGCTGATGCCCCTAAGGCTCTCACCCCGCTGGGGACCCCCATTTTTTGGCATGGCTCTCTCCCCATTTTGTACACCTCAGTGTGGCTTAGGACTGAGAAAAGGAACTGTATCAAAAGGGCAGTGAGTCATGCTAAGCTGGAAGGCAGGGCAGCTCCTCTATTAATCATGCAAAATACCCACCATAAGAGGGATTCAATTGAGTGTCATTGCCCCCAAGGACCTTGGAGCTTTTCCCCAGATAACTTGATCCTACCTAACAATCCAGATGTCAGAAACAATAAGCAATGGGCCAATTCCAGTACTTTACTCCTGCCCTTCTCCAATCATGACAAGTACCCACCACAGATACTTACCTATCTAACTTCTAGATCTCCCCAAGGGAACATTTTAATGCTCTCAAGGCACAAGGGGAAAACTCCCCTCCATAATGCAAATAAAAGATTTCCTTTTAGGCTGGCTCATCTTCAAAAGAGTCAATCTGCATTACTCCCACATTCTATTGCCAACACCCCTTCCCTTTCTCATGCTCATCAAAAAGGTATAAAGAGTTGCTACTCATGCTCTGACCTCGGGCTTTACCTGATCTCCCAAGAATCAGGGCTTTCCCTGTAGAAGATCACTGAGCAAGGACTGGAGCATAGGCACCATCAAGGTCTGGAATAGACAGAATCTGGAGCACAGGAGCTGTCAAGTTCTGGAGCGAGATCTAGCAAGCAAGGATTGCAGCCTTACATACCAGGTGATCCAGCAAGGTTGTCTTTCCAGGCCCCAGCTTAAGTAAGGCTGGGATGTAATTGAGCACAGCTGTATTGCCAAAAGGTACCAGAGTTCCTAAGACAGCTCTATACACTGGCCAAGATCCTGCGAGGACTCATCCTCAGTGTACTGCTGTACCTTGATGCTACATGCAGCAGGCCTGGCACTTTACCTCCTTTGTATCACTTCGGGCCCTGGACTATGGGAAATTGTCCAAGGTAATGGACATAAAACACTGGTGCTTGGTTTTGTGTCATTCTACAAACTGAGATGGATTTATGGTCAAAGTGACCAACTTGAAGCCTGTCCACGCTAAGGCAAGCCAAGTATTCTTGAAGACAGGCATTCAGTGACCTGGTTTCATAAAAACATGATGGAGTTGCCAAATCTCCCACTAGGCAGGAGGCCTGCCAGCAGTACTTGCTGCCTACCAGAGCTCTGAGTGGAGAAACAAGAAAACAAAAACAATGGCAGCACTGTGCGTAGCAAGACAACACTTTCATGAAAAAAACAGACACAATATGTCAGACAGGGTTCCACTTACCTGCAA
Organism: Gekko japonicus; assembly: GCF_001447785.1. Classification (NCBI taxonomy): domain Eukaryota; kingdom Metazoa; phylum Chordata; class Lepidosauria; order Squamata; family Gekkonidae; genus Gekko; species Gekko japonicus. The sequence goes on along the minus strand of NW_015176487.1, from coordinate 489,971 downwards.
CTGTTGTTCATTGAGTGGTCTCCTGTGCAGGTACACATGGGACCACGTGTGCAGAGGCCAGCTGAGGAGGTAAAAATTCCAAAGCTTTCTAGAGCCTTCTAAGGCACTTGCAGACCTCCCCCTCTCCTCCAGCATGCACTTCCATTTCCTGCCCAAACTGGCACAGGATGGAGGCTCTTCCCTCAGTCTTCTCTGCTATGGAGAAGATTAGTCTCCTAGGAGAGAAACCCACATTGGGGAAAGGAGGGAGGGATGTGCACTTGCACAGAAGACTACTCAATGAACAACAGTTACAAGTAAGTACAACCCAATTTTCATCTTTGTGCTTCAGTCCCAGATGGAAAAATAGCAAGCTCACTTACGAAGGTGGTGGGTGTGGTTTACTCAGTGAAACAATGACTGTAGTACTGCTTTTCCCACAGCCACTTCACACCTGGAGTCTATGTCAATGGAGTAGTGCTATGTCAATGGAGTAGTGCTTTGGATAACCAAATAGAGATCACGGGATGAGTAGAAAATAGTCAATGGCAACCATGATCTATTTACGAAGGGAATATTACTCTTTTATAGATTTTGAAAAAGTAGATCAGTACTAATACTAATACATTTCTGTATATTCATACAAGAATAAGCATCAAAAAATGATCCCACAATGTTGAGAAGCACAGTTCGACAATCTAAAGTTCTTACAAATAGTAAATCTTTGTGTCTTTCTTGTACTAATATTGGATTGTAGACAAATAGCATAAAGGTCACAAATCTGCAGATGGGCTTGCTCCAACACCTGTTTCATAAGGCTTAGTACACTGCAAATTAAAAAGTAAAGTTCTCCTCACATCAAGCGTGTACAATGTGCATTCTGTTCAGCAGCTGGAGGAGGGGAAAAACACCAGAAGAACACTGTCCTGGGACAGATGAAAATGTGATACTTTAGAGAAGAAGTCCAAGTTTGTCCGAAGGATGACTTTGTCACCATGAAATTTAAAGGGGATGTACAGTGCAGTGGCTGTAACTTACACATCCAGCATGCCAATGTGATGGTGAACAAGAAAACAGTCTTATAGGACATGACGGATAAATCACAGGTAGCTATTGCTTCAAAAGGTTTATACATCAAAGAAGACAAAACAAGGGAATGAGTCCACTGAAGTACTTGAGGGGAGATTGAGGGGTACAGGTTAAATAACCTTTTCAAGGATTTTTTTGGACAGTTGAGCTGAAAAACTGTTGAGCCCTCAAAAATATCATGGTAAGCCAAGATAGCTGCCAAATGAAACCTAATGGAGGATACAGCTAACCCTGAACCTTTCAAATAATCGAACACAGCAGTTAGTAGGTAGGATTCCAGCAGGAGCCCATAGGTAAGTGCCCGGTCCACAAATATATTCTACTTACTAGCATCAGACCTTCTGGTGGCTGGCCTCCATGAGGAGACCAAGACCTCGGCTACCCTGGAAGAGCAGTGCATCATAGGTTCACTAGCCACACCGTAAGACGCAGGGAGTGGATGTTGTGATAGCAGAGCACGCCTATACGAAACAGGTCACCCTTTTTTGGACATGGGACAAAAGTTCCCTTGGACAGATTTCACAGTACAGGGAACCATCCCTGTTGAGGCCAGAAAGGGGCTACCAAGATATACCTGGTGTGCTCTGTCCTGAGCTTTGGTGATTACTCTGCTCAGAATGAGGATAGGTGGGAAAAACAACCCCCCTGCCAAGAAATTTGGAAGGCATTCCTGATGGAGTCCAGGTTGAAAGTTGCCAGGGAACAAAACTGGGTACATTTTCTGTTGGAATGGGAGGCAAAGAGGTCCACACATGGGAATCCCCTTTGGAGAAATATAAGGTGCAGTTATGACTCTGTGAGACTTATGAGTTGAAGTAGTCAACCTGCTGAGGATATCCGCTGTAGAGTTGGAAGCCCCTGCAATGTGTATAGCTTGCAGAGACTTTTGTCTCTGAATTGCCCAATGCCAAATTTGAGATGCCTCTGCTGCAAGGGTTAGGGACTCTGTGCGCCTTATTTGTTGATGGAGAACTTGGTGGTGGTATTGCCTGTAGCTATTAGGACACATTTGTTGTGCACCAGAACCGCAAAAAGATTAAAGTGTTTTGGATAGTTCTTCATTCTAATAAACTGATATGTAACATAGACTCTCATAAGGACCACCGCCTACAGAGTGTGCACCGCAATGTGCCCACCCAGCCTAACAAGGAGGCATCTAAGAATACTTCTATGTCATGAGGCTGGGTGCTTAACTCACAAACACACAGTAGGTTAGCCTCCTGTGACCACTGTGAGAGTGATCTTAAGACAGACCTCGGGATAGAGAATCTTGCCCACTGGGAATCTCACTGAGCATTAAATTTGCAGAGAAACTAATTCTGTAATGGCTTCATTTGCAGAAGGGCAA